>NW_015151853.1:90998-115340 GCF_000732505.1 Cyprinodon variegatus
TTTTACTTAAATCTTTAAAATGCCTATTAACTGCCAATTCACTGTGAAGATGTTACAACTAGCCAAATTTACTAGATTAACTTTTATTCAAAAGTTTCCACAGATTTGCAAAAGTATTGAAAACAATGCTTTTGTTTTTTTACACTGGGTAAATCTTAAAAAAGCAAAACTTTCCTCCTTGCACGGATGTGAACAGTTATTGGAACAGTTTAACAGGAAAAGGTAAAGCTATTATTGATGAAACAGAACAAAAAAAAACTACAGGTTGGTTCTAGTAAAGGGACATCAGGTCATGTAATAATAGCAAAAAATGAATGGAAAAGAGCCAAAGAAAAGGCAACCCAAGAATCCAGTGTGAACATAAAGAAATTAGAAGTTATATATTGATTCAGTGGCAGAAGGTAACAAATAGATGAGAAGCAGCTGAAGAAGGATGGGAGTACGGAGGATTAGGGAGAAAGAGTAATTAACATCAATACAGCAAAACTAAAAGAAACTTTGTACCCAAGCTGGAAAATTAAACGTAGTACAGAATAAATCCAAATGCACATCTCAGATTAGCTGCTAGCTTCAATTATCAGGGAAACTAATATCCATATCTTTGCCCTGCTAAGACTTCCAGAAGGTTGTCTACTGCAGATATAAACTGCTATCTGGTAAGCAAAATCTTTTGCAAAATGGATTAACCAGTTAATAGGATTTTTTTCTTTGTTTTACCTGGATTATTTAAAGTCAACAGGAAATGCATGACATTTCGGATTGTGCTTGTTATGTGGGCTTCCTATGTTTCCCATTTTATTTTTGTGTTTAACCTCGAAGGGCAGTAAATTTAATCTAAAAAACATATTCAAACACTTAGGTACACCCTAAAGGATGCGGAGTTTTAACTGCTGTGAGGAAAAGAACAGTAAAACCCATTTATCATTTTTTGTCAAGGTGATAATCATGCACCATTGATCTACCACTTAGATAACAAAGAGTCAACATTTAAGTTTTGGTGGTAAAAAGACACAACTTGAAAAGAATCAGGATTACTTTCCACAGCACAGTAGTTTGTGAAGGGAAATTGTGAATTTATTTAAAATTAGGAAATCTCCCAACTTCATTATAGCCTTTAAAATAGTATTTGTTTTCTTCATGTTGTGCTCAGAGAAAGCAATGCCAAAGAAATCTAGAAAGGAGCATGACATAAAAGAGAATAGATGCGCTTGTATTTTATTTTCATGTGGTAAACCTGCATTTCCTGTTGTTCAAGTTGTTTTTGTTATCACACCAATTAAGTAACAAATTTAGCACCGCTAGAAGAATCCCCCTATTAGTTAATTAGATCCGCTGAAAGAGAAATTGTTTCTTTCTGCCATGGAGTAATAATAACACAAACGAGGGAAATCATTTTATATAATGAAAGGCGTTTCCCATTGTGTCTGGTAGTAAAATGAGTAAATAAGTAATTAAGTGGATTCATGTTGGCACTGCTGCAGAAAGGAAACTTCCATCATTTGCTTCATGAGCAAATGTTATTCAGGAAGCATTTGTCACTTCCAGTGTGAGACATTCCAGGATCTTTAATTGTCGCCTGGTGGGCTTTGGAGCTGATCATGAATGAGATACCTTAAGCTTTTAAAACTCCCCTCATTTCTACAGTTCTAGACTAAGAAACTGGAAATAAGAAGTTTAGCTCAAACTGTTTAGCTTTATGGTTAAAGTTAAGGTTTACAGATAAGTTCAGGTTTATTCAAAACTATTCACAGCCTGTTGAGGTGGCTCAGGCATCTGGTTAGGATGCCTTCTGGGCGTCTCCCTGGTGAGGTGTTCTGGGCACGTCCCAATAGAAGGAGGCCGAGGGGGAGACCCAGGCCCCAATGACCATGTTTCTCAGCTGGCCTGGAGGCGCCTGTGGATTCCCCCGGAAGAGCTGGCTGAAGTGGCTGGGGAGAGGGATGTCTGGGCCTCCCTACTGAAGCTGCTACCCCCCTGACCCAACCCCGGATAAGTGAAGGAAAATGGATGGATGGATGGATGGATGGATGGATGGACGGACGGATGGATGGATGGATGGACGGACGGATGGATGGATGGATCTTTCGTGTGTTCTCATGTTATAAATACGGTAAAATGATTTAATTTTAGTTTAATATTATGCAATTAAAATAACATAATTGTGAAGTAAATTTAAAATATGCTTGTTTTTTATTTTTATTTCCCCCCCCCTGACAAAAGATTAACTTAGAGAACTTGTTTTTAAAATAAATGTAACTCTTTTATCAGAGCAACCTGCATTAAAATTGAGCTGTAAGAAGATGTGTGATGGATCATTTACATTTATGTATGTATAAGATCAGCAGAACAGTCAGGGGCTGCCCCAGTATTAAACCCTGGATTACCAGAGGTCTGAAGTAACTGCTAAACAAGGAAAACAAAGGCTTCAGACAGGGAGACTTGGAATTATTAAAGGTCCTTTATCACAATTCTTAAGCCTTTCAAAGTCAACTATAGGCAACTATATGATGAAATAATGCCTGCATTTCACTGGGTATTGTCATGGTGGGTTCACTGATGAGACCCAATAATGCAGAAAACCACGGAGACGGAAACAAGAGTAAAAGTTTTAACAACGTTTATTGTACACAAGCACATGGAATATTGTCTGGAACAGGTTCAGGCCTGGGGACTGGTTCACTGGAGTCTGTGTAGATAACAGAGCAGTTAGCTTTGAGAGCAATGGGGTTTGGGTTTGTGATGTTCAGGTTAATACCTTGAGGGTTCCGGTTTGAGCTCAGAGAGAGGAGCTGTTGGGTCCAGAGAAGGTTTGTTTCAGCAGAGTCCGATAACTGCTTCAGCGTCTTACTTCTGATAAAGGAGCAGACCTTGGCTTTGGGTTTCCAGCTCTTAATCCAGAGCTGCATGGGAAATCCAGAGAGGAGTCTTCGGGTTTGGCTCAGAGGGCAGGCTCGGCAGTCTAAGCTCATCCAGAGCTCACAGAGAAAAACTGGTTTCCTGGAAACAGAGACACAAAAGGATTAGAATCCTAGCAGGACTCAGAGGGCAACAAAAGATTCTCAGAAGGTTCTTTGGCTCAGGTGCTAACCAACTAGATTCAACATTGCGGCGTCGAGGCAAGGTCTGAAGACAGCTTTTATACTGTGGATCCTTTGATGATGGAACGAGCCTCAGGTGCGTCGAAGGCTCGGCTCAGGAGGATCCACGGCGGACTCTGCTGGAGGAAGGTGGTACTTCTCCAGCTCCCAACAGGTATAAAATATTGTTTTCTTCGGACCCTTAAGAAAAACACTTGCCTTCAAATTGAAGCCACCTCTTCCTGTTTTATTGAAGTCGCCGTATCAAACCACTTAAATTCTGACGCCTCCCGTGTCCAAAAAAACCCTCCAATTTTTACGACTGTGGTGACACATTAGATAAAAAATGTAATAAAAATAAATTCCCTGTGCAGATTACCAGATAAGAATCCGCTTGGACTCACCTTTGAACAGGAATCATCATCTGAATCTGTCTTATATCAGACCTCCCTGAATGAAGAAAGTGAATGTTGTGTTTAGTGCAGGCAAAACTCTGTACCAAAGACAATCCAGTCATCAATCCTCAATGATTACAGATCTGACATATCTCATCATTAAATGGCCCAAAGATCCTCCAGTTGGTTGAAGATGACATCCTCCCCCTGCTTCAACAAGCCCACTGCCATTTAGACAAGGCCAACAACGCAGCAATGATCATGATCTTTGATTTCTTCAGTGCATTTAACACAATTTAGTATGATTTACTTTGTGAGAAGTTTCAGAAGCATCACAATCACCCAGATCAAAGACTACATAACAAACAGACCACAGTTTGTTAGACTAAAGGGTCAGCTGTCTAATCCGTCAGCAGCACAGGAGCCCCACAAGGTACTGTACTCTAACCATTTGCTTTTACTCTGAACACCTCTGACTTCCGGTACCAAACAGAATCCTGTCACCTGCAGAAATACTCTGACTCTGCAGTCACTGGATGCATCAAAGATGGGCAAGAAGCTGAGTACAGAGACCTGGTGAACCGATTTGTGGCACGGTGTGGAAACAATCATCTGATCCTGAATGTCAACAAATAATGGAGATGATTGTAGATTTCAGAAGAAACAGGAATAATCTAAATAGTATTACCATGATGGGAGTAGAAGTGGAGGGGGTGGAAGAGCATAAATACGTTGGTGTTCACCTGGACAACAAACTGGATTGGAGACACCACTGTGAAACTGTTGGAGTTTATCATGGTTAGTGAGGAGACCAAATGAAACTATAGGATGCTATCTACCAGATCTGGACTGGATTTAACCTAAAAAGCCTGGAGTCATTATAACAGATCTCATCCAACCGAGTTTTCACACTTTTATCAGGAGAATGGTTTAAAAAAAAAGTTAATTCCACAACAAATAACCTTAAAAACAGCTTCTTCCAAGGAAGAAGGGAGATGGGATGTGAGAAGAACTCACATCCCATCTCCCTGAGGGAAATCCCCCACTGCATCCGCCTTAAAAGAGCCCTGGTACATGTCATACCACCCAGGATGACACTCAGAAACACCCCTGCAGCCCCCACCATCAGCCCATTTATTAATCAAGGACATGCATCATATGCATAGTATACACATGCTACATTTCTTATGCCTATTTTTCTTCTGAGATTGTTTTTTTTTGTCTCTTAAACTGTTTTTCTTTTTTTTAATGCAGGTTTTATATTCTTTGTTTCCTTTAAATTTTTCCTCCTAATTTCTGTCAACATATGTTTCTCATCTAAGCTACAAACCCTTGCAAAATTTCCCAACTGTTTCATGACAATAAAGATTCTTGAAATGACAAAAAATAATGCAACCTTTTTTGGCATGTACTTAATCATATTTAGTTCATTTAACACAATTGTTTCATGTTAGCAGGGTAGGACATAAAACAATTGTGTTAAACTAACTAAATATGAATAAGTAAATGCCAAAAGTGGTTGCGTAATTTTTTTTATGGTACTTATAATTATAATCAGATGGTAAATTATTACAGTTTCAATATCCAGGGCAGGTTTGCATAGTTCTTTAGTGTCATTTTAAATATTATACTCAGGTTTTTACTGCCACATTATGGGTGAAGAAATAAGAAAGAGAGAGGTACAGTATAAGAAACAGAGCGAAAAAAGCTGTGAACAACACAATACATTTAAAAATATTTTTAGATTAGATCTGATTAAAGTTAATAGACAATATTAAGCCTGGAGCAGTTTATGTTGACGCCATCCCTTTTTAAATTTCCTTAAATGAAGCTCTAATATGTTCATAAGTGACAAACATTATTGGCACTGAAGCTCTAAGCAGTTTCCCACCCATGTGGAACATATGTGTCAATGGCTCATTATTCTCTGATTCTGAAATGTGGCTGTTATGTAATAGTGTATATGTGCTCCCCCCCACCACCCCCCACCAAGGGCGCTTCAAGTGAACTGTTACTAAAACTAGATCATTACTGGATAATGTGTAATCAATTCAATAAGAACAGATAAAATACCAGGAAGTGTGGCGGGGGATGGGTTCCAGCTACGGAAAATAAAAATAGAGCATGAACTTTGTGTAGCATCCATTAGATATCTATGGATATGTACATGAAATGATCCGTTTAGAAGGTATGCAAAGGAAAGTAGATTTTCTAAAGTCTAATAATAAACTCACAAACTGTGATGGCCACCAGTAAAAAAGGTAACCCCAAATAATCTACATTTTCCACACATTTACTGGCTGCACCTGATTAGTAAGGGGATTGAATATGCTGAGGCAGAATTGGATTCTTCCTGGAACGCCATCCTCTTTCCCTGTTTGATTCTGACCCATGTTTTCACGTCTGCCAGCTGAGCTCTCCCACAAAAAGGTCCAACCATTTCCATTTAGAGCTCCAAAAGCCCCGCTGCTCAAAAAGCTTTGATAAAATCCACATGGAGGGCCTTTAGAACGACCTGTACGAAGCCGAAACAATCATACTGGGTTCCTCTTTTGTGTTTCCTTTTTCCTTTGAAGCAATAACTTTAAGTGAAAATCTAAAAAAAACCCTCTGTAGTTTTTTTTTTATTGCAGAGTTAAAAGCAAAAGAAAGAAAAGTCCCACTTTTCAGATACAGCGAATATAAGAGGATTTAAAGTTGAACTTTGTTTCTGATGATTTGAAGTATTCACAGAACTAGTTTCAAGGATTTATTGGGCCTAAAGCAGCAGGAGATGAGGTCTGATTTTCTCTGAATGCAAGTGCCAAATCAATATTTTATAGATCACAGAAAATAATAAAAACAAACCCTTTAAAGGTCCCTTTTATGTGTGAATGTGTTTAAAATGATCAACCATTGCAATTCTAACAGCACTGTGCGGATTAAAAATGTTATATATATTGTCTCTTATTTTATTTTTAGACCAACAGAAAGTAGTGCAGTTTTGAATTAACAGGATGAAAATTCATCGTTTAAAAATGTTAAACACAAGAGAAAAATGTAATGTTCACCTTCACTTCCTGTCACTGCTAAACAAAATCATTCCCCACAGCATGATACTGCCATCGCCATGTTAAATGGTCGGGGAAATGCTTATTGTGTAAATTTTTCGCCACACATTTGACTTCTCAATATTTAGACCAAATATTCTTCTAAATAATTACTTCTCAGCCTATTGAAAAGATGAGTTATAGTAAATTTTTAGCATAACTAGTAGCTTTATATAGCTGTTAAGGATGTGTTTTAAAGCCACGACTTTAACTTAGTGGTACATCAAATGTGAAACATTATATCATATATGTATATTTCTAAGGTTTAAAAGAAAAGAACAGAGCATTATTCTTGTAGACAAACGTGTTTAATAGACCATCACTTTAATTTTTCCAAACATATTCAGACCTGCAGATCATTAAAAACTCAGAAACTCAGAGGATCTTCTAAACTAGTTTTCGTGGAACATAAAGAACAGTGATGCTGGATAAGAGCCAACCTCGCACTGAATGCTCCAGGCAATATTACATACATTCAACCTCATTTAATGGTTAAAAAATAAATAAATAAATAACAGAACACACAAAGAACATTGAAACCCCTAATGGAGGCAGGATGAATACACCCACACATAACAGGAACAACATGTAGCTGCAGCAAAAACCTGCATCAAACAAGCCAACAATAAGGAGATCTCCTGTATGTGTAAAATGGAAAAGAAAATGGATATAAAAACTGTAGAAAACATCACAGCAGTTATGTTGGAACTAGTTAAATGCTACAGAGAAATAAATAAATAAATAAATACTGTGCCAGTAGTTACAGACTGACTTGAACTCAGCTGATAACAAAGCTAAACCAACACAATGTGATGTGAAGAAAACCACAGCTTAACAATAAGATAACTGAACTGTTATATTAACTAGAGATAACGTCTCCAAAAACAGAGCTCCTGAGAACATTCATCCATCTCCTCCCCTGAATCTCCACTTCTCCGTCTTTATTTGTATGGATGAAAGTGATGGAGCTGTTTGGTCTTGGCTCTTTTTGAAAGTCCCACCCTGATTGGCCGTGAGCAGGTTTTCAAAGGCTCCAGTCTCCTGGCTGCTTCTGGCGCTCCTGCGTTCAAAGAGATTCTATTATGAACAACGATGCCACAACTGTTAGAGAGATGATTTTATTTAGCAGATTAGGTCAGAATAGTAGAGGAAAAGAACAGCAAAGGAAGAAAGATAGAGAAGAGAAAATTTGGGGAAATGCAGAGACCACAGAAATACGAAGATGAAGAGAAGCAGGACAGATTTTCATGGTGTTTCCCATTCCTGCACATCTCCAGCATTAGTGCCAACAAAAAGTCCACATTCCAAAACAGTTAAAAAACAATTTACTAGACTTAGTTTCCAAGTTTGAAGATGTTTCGCTTCCCGTTCAGGAAGCTTTTTAAATACAAAATGTCAAAAATAGCATTGAGTTTGAATTGAAAAAATTCCTGGAAGGGAAGCGAAATTGATTCAAACTTGGAAACTAAGTCCAGATTAATTTTTTTTTTTTTTTTTTTTACTTTTTTAGAATAACTATGACCTGGATGACTGAGAATCTTCAACACAAAGTCCACAAGTTTGCTGTGTCTACTAGATCGCTTCTAGAAACTCAAAGTTTGGGAAATTGTCTCGTAATTAAATCCTGTTTTAAGCTTCTCTGCAACTTTTTGCTGACCTGTCAGCTGTGTCCTTCTGTCTCTGTGTTCAAGGAACGAAGGAATCAACCTGGAGCCTCCACAGAACGGCTGCATTTATACAGAGAACAAGTAAAGCTTGTATATAAAGTTTTAAATCTTTTCTGTTTCAATGCACTGGAAAAACGATCTACAAATAAGTTAAAATTTCCTAAATTAAGTGTATTTACCCTTAATTTGAGTAGGTAAGTTAGATAGTTTGCCAATAGGATGAGTATTTTTACTCTTAAAATAAGATCAGTAGATAAAATACACTTGAAATTAGACAATGCAATTGTGTTTTCTTATTTAAAGTGTAAATTGTCTTGTTCTATTGACAAAATGTCTCTTTTACCTCCTCAATCCAAGAACAAATGCACTTATTTTAAGAAAAAATGACTTATCTAGATTTGGATTTTTTCCAGGCTTTAAAGCACCTAATTTGCACCAGACTACATATAATAAAGGTGTGATATTTTTCTACATCTGTCAATTTATTTTTGACAACTTTTCTCTCAGAAGTGAAAAACTCTCACACCTGCTAAGATAAGCCAACCCGGTTTGGCAAGCGTATAAATGCTGTGACTAAGAACTAGAAACATGAAACTCACTTTGTCTCAGCTGTTCCAGGTGCAGAAAACTGAAGGATGGAGACCAAATGGGACCTTTTGGCTCCGCCGCCTGTCGGGACTCTGAAAGCAGAACCAGGACCCGTTCTGTTACCAAACATTTCTGATTTCAAACTGTTAGTTTGGTTTAAAGACAATGCCTCGTTTATGATAAACTACTACTGGACAAATGGACAGGAAAGTCAAGTGGGAACCTTTGTTTTTCTCCTCATAGTCCATAACCGGTTCCTGGCCCATGTTTCTGATGAGGGGCACTTCCTGTTCACCATCACTCCTGATAACAGGACAGGAAACCTCTGGATTGACTCCACACGTTACCAGGCTGTGGTCTTCAACAGTTTCCTCTGCAAAAGGACACAGAAATAACTGATCTTTACCGTACCTACCACCAAGGTTTTATCTTCACTGTTGTCAAAGCCTCACATAAAATTCACATTCAATTCAATTAATTAATTCCAAAGGGATTAATACATTTTGGTCCGAATATCTGCTTCCATCTACTATTTTGGCAGCATATTAAAACCTGTTCCGATCGTTTATTACCTTCCTTTCCTTTCTTTATACTAATTAGTCTTACAACTGAGACCAGAAACAAGAGTTTATCTTTTGTTTTCTGAGAATTTTGTTCCAATATTAAAAAAAACAAAAGACAAATTAAAATTTCAAAATTTAATTTTGACAAACTGTTTGATTAAAAAAAAGGGGTTTTAAAAGTAATTTGTAACAAGCATGCAAAATTTGAATCAATATTTTACCGTTAGCCTTTTTAGATTTCCTTTCCTTTTTTCAGGTGTGTTAAAAAATATATTTTCCAGTTTTTCATTCATTTTAATTGTTTTTAGATCTTATTTTTCCAAGTATTGTTTTGCTTCTATTTTGTTCTTTTTGTTCTTTTTCCACCAGATAATTTCTTTTTCAGATATTATTTTTCAAAGTTTTCTTTTTCAGATTCCAAAAAAGTAAAAAAAACAATCCACTGGACTTTGTTTCCAAGTTTGAAGACGTTTCGCTTCCCATCCAGGAAGCTTTTTCAACTCAAATGTCAGAAATAGCGTAGAGTTGCTTCATACAAAAAGCAACAACTTTTTGTAACAGCTGAAAAAGCTTCCTGGATGGGAAGCGAAACGTCTTCAAACTTGGAAACAAAGTCCAGTGGATTGTTTTTAAACGTTTTTGCAATAACTATGACCTGGATGACTGAGAATCTTCACCAGCATACGCTTCTTCAGATCTTAATATGCCAAAATGGAAAAATCGATCGTTATGGAAGAACTGGTGTAATGATATTCTACTAAAACAGTGGCTTATTTAGAGGTTGCGTCATTGGTTGTGTCTTCCAGCACTGTTACCTGTGGATGTGTGAGCGTAGGGTCCCAGTCCAGGTCTGCTGAGCTGCTCTGAAGGTTTCACAGTGTCGTCCTCCAAAGATTCAGGTAAATGGCTGCATGGTTTAGGTGAGGATGTCCTACAGTCACTAATTTCATTTCTACTAATATCAAAGAACAAGCTGAGCTCTTGTAGGACCCTGCCAAACTGTTCCCTCATTTCAAAGTCAAAGCCGCTCAGACCAGAGGACAGATGGGGACATTCAGCGGGGACAGCAGGAGATGCTGACCCACAGCTGGGCTCTTCCTCCAGCTGTGTGCACGCAGAGACGTCTGCTGCTGACATAAAGCTTGGGACATCACAACAGGAATCACAGGAGACCAATCCGCTCTCCATGTTGTCAGTGTTGCACACAGGGCCTACCTCCTCCTCCTCCTCCTCCTCCTCTTCAAGCGTTCTCTTATTAATCTCACTCCCTGTGGCTTGGATGCGGGGTTCTCCTTGTTCCTGGGGAGGTTTCAGCAGCTGTCTGGTGAAGACAGGCATGATGCCCGGGCCTCCATCATCATCATCATCATCTGGAGAGAGTTGGACCTTTTCAAACGTGTCCAAACTGCCCAGCCCAGGATTGTAGGAAGAGAAGGCGGATGGGAAGTATGTGAGGTTGCTGAGGGATGTGGAGCCATGGTGAGCATTTAGAGACTGGCAGGGAACCACAGCGTCGCTGGCAGCTGGGACCGCGCAGAGCGTGGGAATGTCAGGTGTGTCTGGATCATGAGCCAAACATCCAAGTCTTTGTTCTGGATCTTCATCACAGAAGCTGGACGTGTTCTCCATCCATTCACTAGCATCCTCTCTAGGAGACGCTTGGCTTACGTCTTCTTTAACCCAACCTGGTTTCTGCTCATCCTCCCAGGATTCTCTCCGTATTTCCGCAGTTTCTCTCTCGTCAGTGTTTATGTCTCCTCCTGTTTTGACCTCTTGTTCACATTTCTCTTCTTCTCCCTCCATTAACAAAATATCCGCCCTCCAATCTTCACCGAGCTTTTTCCTCTGTTCATAATCATCATCACACTTTGTCTCATTGTCTCCTCCTCTCTGGTCACAGATGCAGTCTCTCAGTTCATCAGATTCTCTCCCTTTTGGAAGATGCAGCTGTTGTATCCCAGCAGCCTCCTCTGCTGAGGGTCTCAGCTGCTGGACAGTTGAGCAGATGGACAGATTTGGACCTACTGACCCACAGACACCATCATCTCCAGCAGGACCGGGTTCCCAGTGATGGCCGCCCTCGCCGTCCGTCTGCTCTTGCATTTTGTCGCTTGCTGCAGAAGAAGCCAGAGGTTCTGAGTGTGTCTGCAGCGTCCTCTGGTCCTGAAGCTGCCCGGTCCAGTCTGAGGAGGAATCCTGTGATGTTCTGACTTCAGGGCTTGTTTCCACCTCACACACTTGAACTGATAGAGATAATTCTCCACCTGCATTGCCGTCTGAGCTGCAGAGGAGCCATTCAGCCTCCCTGCCAATTTGACTCCAGATTACGGGGTCAATTACCCTGAAGGCGTCTGCCTCATTATCTCCCTCAGCGGGCTCCTGGCTGACTCTATCAGCAGCTTGGAGCTCCGCAAAAATATCAGCTCCAACATAGTCGTGTTCTTCAAAAGTCACAATTCTAGTTGACGTATTCCTGCCTGAGACAAACTGATTATAAGGGGTCGACGCCTCAGAGCATCCGATGAAGGTCTTGCTCGGGCCGTTCTCGTCGACCTGACCTTCTGTTTCTTTATCGCAGATCAGAAGCGCTGATTTCTGAGAGAGATCGCCTTCAAGCTTTGAGCAACATGAACTGCTTCCTTCTGCTGTTCTCTGAGGAACACCCTCCCTGAAATGAGTCTCCTCTCTCCTCAGATTTCTCTCCAGCTGGTTTAAAGTATGACAGGGATGGGTGTCAGGCCCCTGGTCTGAACAGAAGGGGCCTGACTGGAACAGACTGGGATTGGTCTGAGCCCCAGTCTCCTGACTCTCATCATTTTGAAGGCAGACACCACGGCTAACAGGAGTTTCATCCTCATCACCCTCAGCAATCACACACTCTTCATATGACTCTACATGGGCAGCGCTCATCAGTCTGGCTTGCTTTGGGGAACAGAGCTCTGTTTGTAGACTGATTTCTTCCATTGTCTTCTTCTGACAATCCCTAAAGCACAAACAGATTGACAGATTGATCAAAGCACAAGGAAACATCTCTTCATTTGGAAGCTTTACTTTAACCTCTCAAAACCCAAAACCGCCAACCCGTTTTAAAGCGCTTACATTAATAACTTAATAACTCAGAATGCATGTAAATTACACTGGTAAAATGTTTACCAATATAGACATGTTAGACATCATTGGAAAGCTAAGATTCTCCACAATTCAACCACCAAGTTCATTTTATTGACACAGCGAGCAAGAAAGCACAATTATAGCAGCATTTTAAAATGTAGCATGATAAAGCAGCTACAACAAGCAAGCATGTCTTTATTACTGCTGTTCAAAAAAAGGCTATTTTCGAGAATAAAAAAACAACAATGTTGAGTCAAGTTTGAACTGATGCAGCTCGGTTGTTTCATGTATATATTCAGAAACTAGAAGGTGTTGGCTTTAAATAACGTATCATACATGTAATTAGGGCTTACTTTTCCTCAGTTATTTGCTTTTCCATTTGGGTAAGCAAAATAGGCAAATTTCCCAGAAATGAGGTGGATATTAAGAGGTTTAAGCTATTTATTTACATTTGTAAACCCATCTTCATTAGATTTCTAACAACAGACTATGAGCTTATATATCTAGAACATGATAAAGTGTAAGAAGTTATTCTGAGGTTTTCCTCCTAAGCTTACTCTGGAATTTGATCAGTGCAGCACCAAATCATCAGTGCAGACTGGAAATATAAACAATAGATGCTATTAAAAACAAGGTAAATGGAACACTAAAGATGGGTAAAACAGATGATATTTGTTGTCCACAAGTTGCTTTGGGGGTGTGCCTGAAAAAAAAAAAGGATTTTCTGTTCTACCCTAACAAACATGAATGTTTTCAGATTGCTAAAATTTAAACAGAGCTAAGTGCTTTGGTTAGTGGGCCGCTTTAGTGTTGAACAGAAGGAAGGTGTGGAAAGGAACATTCTACCCAATGTTATGCACAGCAGAGGATCTATGATGCTGTGGGCTTGTTTCTTCTCTGCTAGCGGCCCTGAGAGGGTTTTTTAAGCTAGAGGCTTGTGTTGCTTTCTAAAAACACCTTTTATTTCAATAATCCTCACTGGGTGACCTAAAGGGTTAGGAAATTCAACCTGCGAAATTTGCTTGTTAAACAATCAGGTTTCACAAATAAAAGATGAATATATAAAAAAAAACTGTTTGCAACTATTGATGTCACACAGTGAGCTAGTTTATCAGTGATGAGGAGACATCTAAGAACAAAAAGTGATGAACTGATGTCACTTTGAGCTGAGAAAGCCCAGGAAGTGCTTTGGTGGAATAAAAAATAAACAGTTTTTGTTATTATGAAATCTTTCCTAAAAAGTACTCAGATTAATCAATAGAATTAATTAATCAGCAGCCCTAATAGATATTTATAAGCTCCACAATTTACATTAAGTCTTTTTTCACTCTCAGAGGAAGAGCAAACTGAGGCTGTCTTTTCCAGCAGGCCTGTATTGGGCTTTCTCACTGCTTGTTGTTGACATGCCTGGGCAGATCTGTTTTTATTGTGTCTGAGAACAGTTGTGCGATTGGTCAGGATTTGGATTGGCAACGTTACGTTTTCTAAGGGTCACACATACTGAAAGTTATTTCATGTAAAGGAATCTGTGTAACTATTCATTACGTAATGGATAAGTTGAGGTTCGGCTGCTAGAGGTTGTGAAAAAATATTAACATTAGTGTGACACCTCCTCAAGTAATATATAAAGCATTTCCGTCTCCTTTTCGTCATCATTCAACATCAATGCCTTCTCTGCCTTCACGTTCCTGTTGTGTTTTCTTTCACATGTGTACAATAAGTTACAGAAGTTCCATATGTTTCTGTGAGTTCAGTAGCTGAGCTTCGGGGAAGTGTGAATATTTGGTAGCAAAAAAAAAAAAATACATTTTTCTTCTTCTTGCCAAGGCTAAAACAAATTTGAGTTCCTTGGTGGGTATGCAACAAGCTTAAGACCTAAAGCCAGTGTTGCCAGATTTGGCAGTTTTCATTTTGAGGGTAAAATTGCTTTGGGTGGGTGGAGATAACTTGGGCTGGTTCTTAGTTAGATAGACGGTTTTTGAGTTAACACGTCCACCAATCGTTCATCATTACTGGTTCATAGCAAAGCCTCCCTGACCTTTCTCCATCACTGATTAGCTAATGTCATCTGCCAGGGTGTTTACAACACAGAACTAGTGTAGTGGTGCCACAGATTATGCTAGTTTTAGCTGCAGGTGGATCTGGTGTGATAAACCTAGTGCTGACGATCGATGCGTTTTGGTTGGAAGAGGAAACTTTTAAAGGAGCTGGAGGAAACCGCTGCTTTTTGGGATTTAGCGCTTGGTGCAATTAAACTCCTCACCCTCCCTATATCAAAGGCTTCAGTTGAAAGAGGTTTTTCATAAGTTGCTCTGCTTAAGGAAGAGTCGGGAAATCGCATAGGTCTGCCGATCCTGAAGTTTGATGGATGTGCGAACTGGACTAACACAGAATGGATGGACATCAGCAATATACCATCCTCCCTGAAAGTTACTGGGGAGATTTCATTCAACCATGTACTGATCACAATCCCAATGGATTGTATTATAATTAATCAGAGTAAAGTTCAGCGTTCTGATGTTCAAAGTTCCAGCCAACAATCTAATCAGCATTGAAGGTAAGAATTCAAAATCAACAATAATAAATGTGATTATTTCAGTTAAGTAAAAATAAGCGTAGCATATTTGTGTGTGCGCACTGATCATAGTTTGTTTTATAAATGTAAAAAGAGGAGCAGTCTATGTGGTTAGGAATCCATCTGCAAACATGTTAGTACCGGTGTAGGTACCAGATCTGCTCAGGTCCTGGGCATCCAAGTGACGTTACGCTACATGATTGGCTGAACGTTGCCACATAATGTAAAACATTATGGTTGCCCAGACAACGATAATAATATTGCGCAGCATCAGTGTGCCGAGTCGGGAGCTTCTGTAGCGTTAGCATGTCTAATGATCGATGAAGTTTTACCTGGTCGATAACAAACTGAAAAAAAATATATGCTTATGGTGAACAAAATAACTGCAAGACTGTGATATAAAGGGAGAGAGCAGGGTAGCGCTGTGGCTAACTGTGCTCAGTAGCTAACAGGTTAGACTGGTCAGTTAGCCATATTAAGCTACACTACTTTTAACTTTGTGTCAACAACAACTGTTCGTTTTCTACAAGTGAAATAACTGTTTGATTTGTCTAAAATCTCTACGAAAGTCATTTTTGAGATTTTCCATTTGTCCTTCCTGTCCTCAGATCTCAATAAAAAGAAAAAAAATAAGCAATTTGTTGTTTTTACCCCGCATCTTGTTAAATGGCAGAGCTGAATCTTAGAACGCAGTTCTTTCTTTCAAGACTTAGAATGATTGTTTTCTACTTTTGGCTGCTTTAGGTCACCAATGAAAGGTAAAATAATAGCAAATGTAGGTAATAATATGTTGAGACTCTAAAAGAGATTTGATTCTTAACATGATGAGTCCCATTTCCCTCACTGGATCTGACCTGATGGCTGTGATGGCTGGGTCAGAGTGTCTTATGGACAACAACTCTGGGCAAATTTTGTTGGATTGTAGCGTTTTGTTTGGACATGCAGTGTTGAATAAAGTTGTACTGAAGTGTGTTCATGTTCAAACAGTAAATATAACAATATATTACTTGGGTTGTTGTGTGATGTGGCTGATTTTAACAGATATTTTGGCTGGAAAACTTCAACTTTATCTGGCAACACTGCTCAGATCCTGTGACAGCCCGGTATGGTCAGCTGAACAGGAACAGCCAAAGCTAATTCTCCCTCTACACACAGAGTAGTAAATAGTTATATACGCATGAGATATTTTTTCAAAGTACTTTTTTGAGTGGTTTTATCTCTATACACTATCTATTATATTTCGATAAACAGTGAATAGAGATCAAGCTTAATTTAACCTAAAACTGAACAACACATATCAACGAATTCAATGTTAAAAGTGAGCCATCCTCCAGCTTTTCTTTTACAAAAACAATAAATAAAACATAATTCAAAATATTGAACAGTGATATTAGTTTGTATTTAATGTTAAAAATGAATACATCCAAAATATTCGGCTGTTTAACAGTTTTACACCTACCTGATAAATTAGTAGATTTATCTTAATGCTAATGCACAGATAGCTTCCTGGCTAACGCTTCCTTCCGGGTTTGCCGTCAGTGGCGGGAAACCTGCGGCTTTTAAAGAGACAAGCACAACGTAATAATAATTATTATACTAATTATCATTAGTATAATAATAATAATTATTATTATTATTGCTTTTATTATTGTTATTATTATTATTATGAATAATAATGATAATAATAATAATAATAATATTTTTTATTATTACTTTTAGTACTATTATTATTATTGCTGTTGTTATTTTATTATTATTATTATGGTTATTATTATTAAACTAATTATTTACTTTACCTGCCCTATAGAAGCTGCTTATAAAGAAGGTTTAAAAAATAAAAAGCAGTATTAAACAGGCCTAGTTTATTGTTAGTTGTTGTCCAGTGTTGTTGACAGGCTGTCCACGCTGCGTGGAGCCTCTCAGGCTGTTAAACACGCACACACCAACACGCTCTCCGTCTGTCTCCTCCTCTCCGTGCAGCAGCAGCAGCAGCAGCAGCACTTCGTGTTCAGCAGCATCTTTCTGCAGATCTGCGCTCTTTACTTTCTGACTCTCCTCCTCCAAACAAAAGCACTCAGAGCATCGGAAACAGATCAGAGCTCTAAGCTTCTCGTTTCGCCGTGAGATCATTTCATACATCAGAGGTGTTTGTTTTGTTTCTTTTTTTTTTATTTCTCCGTCGTCGGAGGGTTTATTTTGAAACCACTCCAGACCTCAAACAACCGGACTTCTCTCTCTGACTCCACACCTCAACAAGGTAAGAAGCTCTGTGATTCTAAGTGGATTTTCATTTATTTCCCTCCTCACATTATTCTCCTACAGCTCCATGCATGCTCTCGTGATGCATCGCGCTGCGTCATCCTGTCTCTTTCTAATTTCCTGAGTGATCCATTGATTTATTGGACGCATATTAACGAGGCGTAAAATGCAAATAACCACGCATTTATCAATCAGAACGCCATGGTACACCTGTGGGATCTTTTCATGCACACACACCAGATAAGCATGGCATCCTGTTTGCTCTACTCTTGCAGCCCACGCACACATGCATCTTTGAATCAGCATCCAAAGTGAGCAGGTAAAGCGCACAGAGGTGCCTGCTGCTTCATACAGCCCCCCAGGAAGCTGGAGAGCTTTGGACTCTCTTAGTTGCGTGGGGTGGCGCTGAATGGGGTGGGATATATGCTTGTGAAGCTTGTTTGACACTGATGTTGCAATAGTGTGTGTGTGTGTGTCCAGAGAAGGAGAGAGAGATGGGGGCATATAAGGAGGACCCTCCCTCAATAGGAAGCTCAATTCATCTCGATAAGGCCTGCAGAATTATACATCAACTTATCCAGTTTTTCTGAACTAAGACCTCAGACTGCTTTCCTTGACATTCGCTGTTGTCACCAGCCCCCCTATGCCCTCTTTCAAGGTCAGCCCCTGTTGGTAAATGATGTAAAAGGGGGTGCTATTATGCAATATCCTACTGCCCAGGTCAGGGGCAGCCCCTCTTATTACGCTGCATACATGTCAGTGTCAGTCTTTCACCTGTGGCCTGATGCTTTCCCTCC
Organism: Cyprinodon variegatus; assembly: GCF_000732505.1. Taxonomy (NCBI): domain Eukaryota; kingdom Metazoa; phylum Chordata; class Actinopteri; order Cyprinodontiformes; family Cyprinodontidae; genus Cyprinodon; species Cyprinodon variegatus. The sequence continues at coordinate 109,120 of NW_015151853.1, forward strand.
AACAAGGTTTCAAAAGCACCATAAGACTAGTTCTCTGTTAACCCAGGTTTATTCTCAGCATGGTTCGATATGATCTGCAGCTGCAAGGTGCTGCAAAGTAACCCAGTATGCCTTGTCCCCCGATCCTATAGAGCGAGCCCGGTGGCATTCCCATCTGATTCACCATGCTGTCTCTGTTATTTGTTGTTTCCCTCGTCTCTTTTCTTGCGAGCATCACTACGCACAGATTGGGAAAACAAGCATGCAGGCCAGGGTGTGTTCTCTGTTATTCAACAGGAGCGTCATTGCCTCTCTGCATTCATCCCAGATCGCACCCTCTCCCCCCCCTCCCTGATTACTTTTGCATCACTCTTTATTCCGCTGCGCACACCCGTGGTGTGAACGCATCAGAGGACGTTGGGGAATGTGAAAAGGAATTTAGTCATCGGCGCATTTTGCATGCAGAGTGCAAGAGGCTTCAGTCACATAACATTTAAAGGCCGTTTTGCCTTCCCAGTGCTGGTTGATTGCATCACACGGGTGGCGCTGGACGGTAACAAGGCAGATGGGCGAGTGACAGGGGTCGCAGGATGCTTAGAAGAATGGCAATGAGCCGAGGAGCCGAATGGGAATGACAAGCAGCCGTACTGAAGATTAACACCATGGATTTACTTGATATAATATGCATTGTTACAGACTAGCAAAATGTAGTGCATAAATGTCCCCACAGGTTTTCAAATGGATTTATGTCTGGACTTTGAATGAGCAACTTTAAAACATAAACGTGCTTGAATCTAAGCCATCCACTCTAGCTCTACCTTTGGGTTGTCGTCCTGTTGGCTGGTGAACCTCTGCCCCACTTGCATGTGTCTTACAGAACAAGATGGCTGTTCTATCAGATCGCCATGCATTTAACCCCAACCACCTTCCCTTAATCTGCCCAGCTCCCCAGCCTCAGTGAAGCAACACATCCCCACAGCATTATTCCACCTCTACGATGTTTCACCATGAGGATCGCGGTTCTCCATCATGCCTGTTCTATACAGTCTAAAAGATGTAGGTCTGATGATAAGTGGCTGTACATCAGGGGTCCCCAAACATTTCAGCCTGTGACCCCAAAAATAACTTTGCAACAGATTGGCAACCCCATAAAACGGGGTTTATACATGTATAGTCAAGTAATTGTATTCATTTTCCAATTAATGCATTTTAATTTAAAGTGTATTTTGAATTACTAAATGGGACCTTAAAATATTTAATTGTGGACTTAATATTTTGATTTATGAATATCAATAAAAGAAAATAAATGTTTGAATCACATATTAGATAAGTAAATAAAATTCATGTCTACTTATTTTGTGAACATCTGCATTTATATATTCATTATATATATTGGGAACCCCTGCTCTCTGCTGCTTCTCATACCTTTGAGCCACCATCATTTTTTCCTTATAATCTATTAGTGGACAACAGGGCTGTAGTGATATTAAAATTTCAAACTTGATCTTGATACCCAGGAAAATATCAATTTCTTGATGCCATTTTTTATACCATGTGATTAAAAATGGCAAATAGTTCAAGGCATGAAAAACATAAACATAAAAAACTCACCTGTTTCAATCTCAACATGGAACATGCTTTCTCAAGCTAGCCTCCTACATCTATGGCCAGGAACTTTTTTGTATTTAAAAAAATTTGTTGCTTGTTTCTTACGTTACATAACATTTTTTCGTATTATCACCTATTTTAGTATTGGAGAAGTACCCCCCCATCCCATTCCTTCTAAATGGCGCAACTCCTTTAAGGTTTATTAAGCTGCTATACATAAGGCTCGCTGCGTTGCACGCAGAGACAGGAAAATACAGAACCTAAGGTTTCCCATCCTTTCTGCGTCAGGCAGCGGCTCCATCACCTTAACACAGAAACGGTACTGCAGCTTTCATCGCTTGCACCAGCAGATAGTCTGTGCCGGCAGTCAACGCTTCTATCAAGGTTTTGTTGTCTATCTTTGCTAGATGAAGTTATAACCCTGATTAAGAACAATTAAGAGGTTGACTAATGGGACTACCAGGCCTGTCCCCAGCTGGATCAGGCAAGTACTGCTATGGTGGAAGTGAATAAATAGACAATGCTGCCGTCCGGCCTCAACTACTTCAGAAAAAATTCTGATCGCAACATTTCATGCTCAAATCTTAACGTCACACAAGATGAAGTCTATAAATGCGATCGATTGCGAATGGAGCAGGTATGGAAAGCCAAAACTACCACAAGTTTACAAAATTAAAAAGTAGCAAGATTTCTATCAAAATGTAAAAATGTCAGTGTTATTTGCGATGCATACATTAAATAAATACATATTTTCGTAGCCTAAATACATAAAGAATTAATTATTCTCCTTATTTAATTAACTATTGAATACATAATTTTCTTACTTTCACAACAAGGTTAGATAAAAAGGACCTAATTTATAAAGAAAGACCAATTGAGACTCACCGAAGTTTCCATGGTCTGCTTGGCTGCACATGTTAGTATAGGGCCCTGTCACACCTTGACGATTTAGCCAGCGTATGTCTGACGGCCCAGAATCTTCTAAAACACTGGCATACGCTGAACTTTCTATATATTTTTTTACGTTTTGGGTGTATACATAAAGTATTCATAATGAGTCCAGTACTTATGTCCAAAGACAGCCTAACTTATGCATAACGCGTGGCAGCTTAATGCCAATTAAATGTGTCCGGAGGGGGGCATCTGCATAGAAAGATGTCTTTGATAGCTGTATTAACCTAGCTGCTGTTTACCGCCAAAAAAAAAAGAATAAATAAAAATAAAAAGAAAGAAAGAAGGTTTGCATTTGCAGCAAATTCATAAGTAAAGTTTTTGATAAGTTACGTATAAGTTATGCACAAGTTACTCATAGGTTTTGGATAAGCTAGATGCCAAGATTTATAAGTAACTTACACTTAGGGTATGTCGACTTACTTGCTCTATGTCGACGTATGCCAGCGTGCTTCAGCGTGCTCAAAACGTAGCCATACTGTAACTTATCCAACTTATGTCAGCATTTTTACCATATTTTTCATACCTCAGGCATAGGCCGGCTAAATCGTCAAGGTGTAACAGGGGCATTAGGGGGAAAGCTGCTTAGAGGGTGGTTTTTAGTGTTGTTTTCCTTCTATTGGCGCCAACTTAAACATAGATGCATTCCCTGATCTATCATAGCATGATGCATGCTGCAGCCCCGCCTGCTGCATGCATCATGAAGTGCTTGCATTTCCTTTCCATTGTTAATGTTTCGTTCATTTTGTTAATGAATGTGTTTTTTATGTTTAATTGGAGATTTCTGTAACATTTGTTAGCGTTGAAACAGCTATATCTGTTTTAAAGACGGCCCGCCAAAAATTGGCGGCACTTATCAGGGATCTGTAGACTGATGTCAAAAGCATGATCTTGTTTGTTCTCCAATGTTATCAAGAAACCTCTGAGGCTTTCAAAGAACAGCTTGGTTTATACTGAGAGAAAATGATACTCAGATGGGCTTTGTTAATTAACTGCTGACTTCTTAAGGCAGTGTCATTGCATTAGATTTAGGGTTGTTGCTGTTTAGGGAGGACTGATCCAATCATTCCAATCCTTTCAGATCCCTATTTCTAAAGATATAATTTTTTTTCTGCACTCCAAAATGATGCTTGTTAATCTAACATAATCCTAATAAATACATTCCTGTCTATAAATATTGTTAAGGAAATATTGAAGAATTATTTTCTTACAAGGGAAAATAGTTGCTTTTAGTAGCCTTAGCAGCATTAACTCTGTGATGCTGGTCCATCGGCTACACATTGACGCAGCGCAGATGAAAAGTCATCTCTGCTGCTTGTTTGTTGAGCGAGAGGCAAGTGACCGAGTGTTGCGTACCACTCGCATTATGATGCAGCGTGAGCTCTTTGTGAGGACATTGTGAACGGCATGCCACATGGCACCACATCAGACATATCCAACTAAAAATGCTGTAACATTTTTAAATTATCTCATGGTTGAGCTTGCAAGGCCCCTAAAAGAAGAGGTGATTTAGGGAAGAATCCTCTTGCACAGCCGTGCACAGACATGAACTACATCATTCGTTTCCATGTCTCCCAGAACACATTCACCCAACCCACTGCAGCTGCTCCCTTCATCCCTGAAACATCTTTTAACAGAGAAGTGTTTTGCACCTTCCTGTTAGAGAGAGCTGTGTCATCCCGTTCCCTACCAGACTGATTTTTTTTTATGTGATAAAGACAACCAAGTCAGACAACCAAAAAAGTCAGTTATCCTCTCAGTTCAGTTTCCTCTGATAATGCACACTCCATCCATCCATTTACTCCTGTTTAGTCCCTATCAGGGTCGCAGTGGGGCCAGTGCCTATCTCTGGCAGAGACACGCCTTGGACAAGTTGTCAGTCTATCCCAGGGCAACACAGAGACACACGACCATGCACACACACATTCACACCTAAGGAGAATCAAGCCAATCAAACTAACAGTCATGTTTTTGACTGTGGCAGCAAGCCAGAGTACCCAGAGAGAACCCATGTATGCACAGGGTGAACATGCAAACTCCAAGCAGAAGCAGAGACCCCAGGCCAGGAATTGAACCCAGAAACTTCTTGCTAAAATCTGTTGGACTAGTGATAAATGTGTTTGCATTTCCCTAAAAAACTTGTTTCTAATAATTTTGTTTTATTTTGAACATTTCTGAAAATCCAGTTTTTGTTTTTTTTATATTTGAACCCATCCATGCATCCATTATTCTTCCATTCATCCATTCATCCACCATCCATAATTTCTCTGGGGAACAAGCAAGCAAAGTGTCCACTCCAGAAAACTTGGAAGCAAACATTTAAGATACTCGTAAAATGTCTCAATGAAACAAAAAAGTATTACAACATTAATTGATTTGTTGGGTTAACAACCCCCAAGTTTCAGTTTAGGTGATTCTCACACAGAAACCACTGCTAATGGATCACAGGTCAGTTACAGTATGAATGGGAAAATTGTACCACTTCCTCTGCCTTTTATTAGCAACTGAATGCACTTAAGATGCTCAGGGGGTTACATTAACACAAAATGCTTCCTTTTTTGAGTTGCCGTTCTTTTCCTTCCTTGAATCTGGGCCCTTTAGTGTGTTTCTCTTGCGTAATCTGCGCTTTAACTGCCAGACGAAGTATTGCACTCCCACGTAAAGGTCTTCCTCTAAAAGGTCATTTCTTGCTGTAGGACATACCAGCATGCAGAGGGGGGCTGAGACACCTCCATATTCACCAGATGACCTACAGTAGAAAAAGGCTTATTGGATGTGACTGGGATTTGAGAAATGCTGGAATTCCAAAGAAAAGTCATAAATTGTTCCATTTGAAATGACAGAAATACATTAAGTTGGTTTCACTGTAAAAGATCAAACAGATTTTGAAGCATCTTAATTACTTATCAAGTCATTGAAACATTTGTCAGCAAACATCAACTACTTCTAAAGTCCTGTTTTTGTCAACTAGGAGGGTGAGGTTGTTTGAGGACCCAAATGTAGAGACGAGTGAAGCAGAAATGAGTTATTTTTGGTTTAATGAAAAACTGAGTCAGAGATCCAAAAATACAAAAATACAAAGAACCCAAAAAGCAAAAACATCAGGGAAAACTCACATGGGGAGCCGGAGATGAGGAAGCAACTAACAACAACAAGGAACCAGCAAACAGTGACTGATCATGAGGTGTATAAAAGTGAAATTGGATGAGTCATATAACGCAAACACTCATTGGTTGGCTATTCATCAAATTTGTGCTAACGCTAAAGAAATCATTAGAAGCAAGCAGGTGTTCAAACTATAAACGTGAATTGTCTATGCCATGCTGCAATGCTGGATTCAGAAAAAGATGTTGAAATGTCTGAAAGGTTGGACACAGGAGAGAGCGTATAGGGAGTAGGAGACCAACAAGAACTCCCTGATCCTTGGTCCTATCTCAAAGAATTTTTCGAAATAGTCGTAAAATTGAGCTTTCAGTTCATATAGCATCTGGCTGGCTTTTTTAATGTTACTTTATACTTTAATACTTTAAGTAGTTTTTGGAGCACATACTTTTTCACTTTTACTTGAGTAAAGAGGTCAAGTTGATACCTCAATTTTTACCAGAGTGTTTTTAAACTGCAGTATCTATAGTTCTACTTAAGTAATAAATGTGTGTACTTTTCTCACCACTGTTCAATACTGA
>NW_015151853.1:116210-160185 GCF_000732505.1 Cyprinodon variegatus
CATCCATCCATCCATCCATCCATCCATCCATCCATCCATCCATCCATCCATCCATCCATCCATCCCCCTGTGTGTGTCTCCATGCTCTGTTGCTGGATAATCTGAATTTCCCCACTTGGTGACAATAAAGGTTTTTTCTATTGTATCCTGTACTATTATAGTGTTGATGATATTTTCAGCTCTTCATAAATATTATCCAGGGATTATTATCATTTATAACTAGGGTACTTTGCTTTGTTCTTTTATTAAGCCTCTAAATTTATATGAATAAAATGGCGAAACAAAACAATAACTTCTGAAGGCTCCTGAGATAACAAGTCACAAAATAGCTACTGGTGTTATTTCTTGGACAGATTTATAGATTTATATTTCACACCTCCTGCTTTGGAATAAAGCCTGGATGTTGTCAGCCATATTCTTGAGAAATTGACAAGTAGGATGTAAAAGTCTGCCGAAAAGTATTTCTGAGGGAATTTGTAGGAGCAGCAGTCAGCTGGTGATCAATAAAAGATCCTGGACATATTGAAAGTGCTTGAGTGATATGATTAATGTTGGTCAGTAACAGGTTTGCTGTCTGACAGCTAACTTCAGAGTTGGCTGTTGTAGCATTCCTGAAACTGTTGTCTAGATTTATTTAGAAAGAAACCATTACTCACAATGTAATAAATCACTTTTATTAGAAACATAAGGTACAATAAACCAAAAAAAATGCCTCTGTTATCGCATCGATTCACTGTCGGACTCTGATGTAAAGATGTGTCGTATTGACAAGTGCTTCAGAGGAAACCCCTACATCCCTCACTTAAGTATCATTTTCTATTTTGAGAGATTTAAACCTGTTTCTGCTGACAGATTAAAGACATGTTTTCTCAGGAGAGCTTTTAGCCTGCGTATGTTCTCATCTCTGTTGTATTTATCTAGGAAACCTCTAACCATCCAGAAAACATTCAATTCAATTCAGTTTATTTATATAGCTCCCATTCACAACACATTTTATCTCAAGGTACTTTACAGAGACAATTAGGCCAGATCATACAGCGAAACAGATTCAAAGCTTTCTAAGGAAAACCAGCTAATTGCATCGACTCATTGACTCTTCAGCAGTCCGTCACACCAAGCAGGCTTGTAGCGACAGTGAAAAGGAAAACTCCCTTTTAACAGGAAGAAACCTCTAGCAGAACCAGGCTCAGTGTGAGCGGCCATCTGCCGAGGCTGACTTGGGTTCAAGGAGACAGAAGCAGACAGAGAAAAAAGCATAGATACAACAGGCAACTGTCAATCAACTCCACAAGTGGCCCCGTCCAGGAAACACACGGCCAGGCAGATGAGCTCCCAGCCAGCTCCAATGTGAGAGGATGAAAAAGAGCATATCCAGTTAGTCACAGTAAGAGAAACAGGACTACACTGAAAAACATGCCAAGCTTCAACATCTATAAACAAAGGTGTTGAAACAGGAAGAGAGCAGATTATGCTACTATGATTAGAAAAAGCAGAGAGGATAAAGTTAGAGATTGAACTAACAAATTCTGCAGAGTGGGAGAATAGAAATATTTTAAAGCAGAATGAGGAAAATGGGTGCCTATGTCCTCCAGCAGTCTAAGCCCATAGCAGCATAACTATAGGACGAAACTAATTGACCTTTTCTCTGGAATCTCTTCTTTGATCCATACAGTATATTTTACACAAAATCAGTGATGGAATGTAGAAAACCTCCAGACATTATTTATAATTTTATCACCACCAGTGAAAGATGAATGACAATAAGACATCTTTGTCTTTAGCTGCCTTTGGCTTTTGCCAAGCCTGTTTGTTTAGCACTTTTGCCCTGCATCAAGGATCCCTGGTTTTAAACCCAGCCTGTGGTCTTTCCACATGGAGATTGCATGTTCTTCCAGTGCACGCTTGTGTACAGCTCGGGCACTTGAGCTTCATTCTGCAGTCCAGAAATATACATGCTAGGTCATCTGATTCCTCTAAATCCCTCATAAATGTGTAGTGTCTGCATTTTTGTGTGACTTTGAGTTGGTCTGTGATGGACTGGTGGCCTCTTTGTCAATGATCTCCAGAGATATGCATTAACATCAATGCAGCCCTGAAAGTACGACTGAATAAATAATCCCATGGAAGGGATAGAGGCTTTTACACTTAGATTTTTCTTCAACTCAATAAACATATGTACTTATACTAGTAAAGCCTTAATATCTTCATTCATACAATTAAACAAATATTGTCTCTCACCAAGATGAAGTCCATTTCTCAAAACAGGTGCAGCTAATGCTCAACTTAGCATGTAATCACATAGTACTAGCGTATTGATTTTCCCTTGAATATTTACTTTAAACAGATCACTCTGAATAAGGTGGAATGTTTTGGCCGCTATGCTTGATGAGTGTTCAATGAAGGGTATTTGTGGTTAATAGCATCTGTCTAAAAGTATGCATGCCAAAAGCAATATGGCACCACACATTTAGTGCTGGTCTTATCATGCTGAAGAGGCTCCAAAGTAGCTTCTCAGTAAAGAGTGAGAGCATGGATGCTCCAAAATGCTTACTGTGTTTTGCAAATTTATGATAATTACAGGTTGGTTAATTGATTCATAAAATTGGTAAAGTGGCAGCTATGTACTGATTGGTGGGAAGCAGATGAGGTGGGAATTAAGTAAGATAAAATGAAACTTTGCAGTGGGCACACTCCTTCAAAAGGTTGCTTTTAGTGCTTTTTGAGGGGTTCCTTTCACAGAGGCAGATATGCTTCCTTTAGGGAAACCTGGGAAAGGAATACAGATACTGTCATGGTTTACATAAGTCACTTTGAAAAACTATTCATGCATATTTTCATTTCTTTTCACTTGGAAACATTTTCTGTATTTTATTGGAATTGTATGTGATGAACCAACATTAACAATCAGACAGTCACCAAGTTGAAATTAAAAACAACCTTTCAACCTTTTATATCCTGAGCAGCCAGCTGCCTTCAAAAGTCACATTATCAGGAGTGTGTGTATAAATATTTTTTTTTGTTTTTTTGTGAAGACCTCAGAGGCTTTTTGGAGAACATTGGAAAACATACTGAATCAAGACATTGAAGCACTGCAAGAAAGATATGGAGGACGTTTTGGAGGGTTTTAAAGGAAGATAAGGTCATAAAACAACATTTGGAGATTTGAATACATCACAAAGCTCTGTTTAATCCATCATTTGAAGATGGTCAGGGTGTATGAGACCAACCATAACATGGCCTTGGACCTGAAATGATTACAAAAACAACATTAATCTGAGAAGCAACCCAGAAACACATGGAGGAGTTGCAGTTTGTGCACGCCACAAACCTGGGTTTTAATGAAGACGAGCTAGAAAAATAAAGCTGAGGTTTAAGAAAAGCCATAAGAACCCTTTTTTTCTGATAAGCTCAGGCCATGTGGCAGATGAAGTACACTTCTGGAAGAAAAGGGTCTCTGTTGAGACCTTATTTGAACTCAATAAAACCATACCCAAAATAAAACTAAAAGGGCATTTCCTCTTAAGCACACATGGTCGTGGCAGCATCATGCTGTGGGGATGCAATTCTTCATTGATGTCATCAAAGCTGATCAGAATAGAAAACTTGACCTCTAACATCCAGTAAAGGCTACAGTGGAATGGTTTGACTCTGTATTTGTCTGCATGGACCAGCCAAATTCACACCTGAATCCAATAAAGAGCTGCAGCTAGATTTATTTCTAATTTATGTATAACAGCTGATCTGGTAAAGAGGAATGGGCAAAAAGTATTAATATCCTTACTAGGGGTGTAAGAAAAATCTTTTTTTATTAAATATTGTGATATTTTATTAGATTAGATATTGTATGATTTAAAATACGGCCTAAATGGATCTTAAATGCAATACAGATTTATAGCTAAACATCTCTTTGTGTTACTTTTATAAAACCTTTTAAACCTCCAGCCTTTAGTTGGCAGGACATTGCCTATTAATCAGCCACTCTGCACCAGCAGCAACAGAGAAACAAGATTTTGGGAGGTTTTCCAACGCTTTTTTATGCAATATATTGTCTTTCTTAATGTATTGGGTTATATCAGAACAAATCTTATCATTACACATGTATCATGATATGTATCATATCTTCAAATTCCTTTCCATTCACACCCCTAATCCCATATGTCTAAAACTGCTAGAGACCTACCTAATTTAAGAAAAATATACATCTCCAAAATATAACTCACAGCAGCTAAATTTGGAGTAAATTCCAGATCTTTATTGGGGAAAAAGTTTTTTTTTGTTTTTTTTAAACCAATTATAATTTTCCTTTTAACCTGACATATAATTAGTGTGTTGCCATTAAATACAATCTGAACTAAAACCAAAGATGTTTGTGTTTAGAATTTGTTAAAATGCATTTAAGAGGTATGAATACTTTTGCAAGGTACAATTTGTTTGTTTGCTTTTATGCAAACAAACAAATGCTTTCATTGACGCTCACTCCAAACATCTGGTTGTAACCTTGATGAATCACACTCCCAAAAAACCCTGTGCAGCAGCGCGGACAGGTAGCTCTTTGTGTTCTGCATCATTTGAATGATGTCTAACCTCACTAATGTGTTTGTGTTTTTCCTGGGGCCTCCCCCTTTTTTTGCTTTGCAGGAAAATGGGGAAACAGAACAGCAAGCTGACCCCTGAAGTGATGGAGGACCTGGTGAAGAACACAGAGTTCAACGAGCACGAGCTGAAGCAGTGGTACAAGGGATTCCTGAAGGACTGCCCCACCGGCCGACTAAACCTGGATGAGTTCCAGCAGCTCTATGTCAAGGTGTGGCTCCGCTCACTTGTTCGCTCGCCTGCTTACTCTGCATTCAATCGATTACACCTGCTTTGTCGAATTCTTTTGTGTGCTCGTCTCAAAATATGTCAAATTTGTGTTGCTGTTTCAATTACGGAGGCAGAAAAGCAGGTTGGAGGAAGATTTATGGAAGCTTATAAGGGAAAGAGGCCAGATTTCACAGGAATCTTGGTCTAGACAAGTTGTTAGGGGAATCTCAAACCAGAGAAAAGTACCTGCCAAGGCTGTTCTAGCGAAGTTAAGAAGCAGTAGAAAATGTGTATTGCGCTGAAAGGTGTGTAGTGGGAGAAGACTGCCAGCAGCTGAAGTTGGTAAAACTAAGACAGCTTGTATTTAGATAAGGAAAGAAAAAGAGAGCCTGCTTTATTTGAGGTGGGAATCGACCATAACATATCTGAACACAGACTTAAGGGCCTGTTATACTCCTGCAGCAGTGTGTCGCAGTGGGCTTGTCGCTGGTATGACGCAGATATTTTTGATTTATGCCAAGTGTGGTCTGCGCTATGTTATTCCACGCCACAAGGCAAGAGGGACAATCACCAAATAGCTGTGAGGAAGTGGAAAACCGCAAGGAGCAAGTTTGTGCAACAAGGAGGGACATGAGGGCAAAAAAGAGCAGGAATCCAGGTGGAAAAAGGGTCCCATCGTTCCCATCGAGCACACCTCGCTCTTCTAGATGGTCCAACTTCACAAGTCTTCCACATTGGCGGTCATGGCGGTATAAGACCAACAGGACACTATGGCCATCATACAAACAAAACAAGCCGGTAAGATACCAAGCAGGAAATATGCATAGTGTAGAGTGGATGTAGATTTGACCAATCAGATGCCTCTTCTCTACAATTTCGGAGAGGTGCACCAAAGTGTCTGCGGCAGGGGCGGGGGCACATTTGCGTTCACTGCGACACACACTCAGACGACCAGGTTTCTGAGAATAAACCAGCCTTTAGAATTCTGACCCCGTTCAGCAAAGTAGAAAAAATGGCTTTGTGTAGATTAAATATACAAACTGACAAACAGAAGAGGTCATTTCATTACAGAAGAGTTTGGAAAAATGAGGTCATTTTATTAGTTGCTCGATTGCTATTTAACACAAAGTAGATCAACCAGTCACAGGCTTAAACTCTACGTATTAAGCCACCTTGATATGACAAAGGTGTCTTACTTTAAGAATAACTAGACTAGAATTATTTTTTTTCTGCAGTCAAACTGTTTAAAATTTGCCTTAATGATTAATCTTTGTTACTTTGCAAATCTTGATTCTTTCATGTTAAAATTTATTTGCCATATTGTCCTTAAACAAGTGCTACCATCTGTTGGTTGAAGGTTGGCAACAGCAGTTGAATTGTTCTATTGCGGAGGTCTTCAACAGGGGGTCCGCAACCTCCAGGGGGTTCACAGAGGTACTGCATGTGGGTCACGAAAGTTTGGGTTTATTAGACTTTTCATATTCTCCCCTCCAATTTTTTCCACTAATTGAAATATCTTTAAATACACATTAACATGAATTCAAAGCTCTGTAGTAAACAGATAAATGGAGGCAGAAGATGTCTTTCAGTCATCAATGCACACATTCAGCGACACACAGGAGCTCTTACAAGCTGGGCACCGTTTCATTCACAACACCTGTCCCATCAACCAGGAATCAGAAATACTTTAATAATCCCAGGGAGAAATTACTTTCATTACATTACTCCATATGTAATAGGGTGACTATAGGACCAGTTTGATAGAACACTATTTCATACAATATATATAATTAGGTGGTCCCCGCTCCATCTCGCCATCAGTTTGGGGGTCCTTGGCCTGGAAAAAGTTGAAGACCCCTGTTCTATCGGTTAAAGCAGAGCAGCTTGATATTTGATTACTTTACAGCTACGCGTTCAAGTATAAAACCATCTCAGTCAGACACCGCTGCGGCACATCAGGAGTCGGGTCTGTGGGCAAAGCAAGCATTAAAGTTTTTCAGCTAAACTTTTAATTACCAATCACTGAGCAAAGAATTTCATGGTACTGAGACTATTTAGCCATATCAAATTCCCTGTCCCTTTCCCTCACCTGACCAGAACCTCTGTCACTTATCCTAACTGTTTGCTGGCTCCGTCTACCTTGGTAGCAGTTTTTTAAGAATTGTCAGGCCCGGGGTTACCCTTTTATATAGAGTTTAGTTAAACTTTAATAAGAACATCAAAATAGGGAACACAAGGAAAGGTAAAGGGCTTTGAACGTAGCACATAGTGAATGATGCCACAGATCGGTCTCTGTCTTTTAGGTGCTGCAGATCTTTCTGATATTTTTACTGAAAACCATCTCTTACTTTGACATAAAACAACTATAATACAACTATTTACTTGTGTACATCCTTTTTGTTGGTATTAAAAGTTGTGCTGTTAGTTGTTACATAAATGTGAGCTGTTGGGACACAAAAAAGCAAGGACAAGCAAATACTGCATTCTCATAAGGGACCCTACCTTCAAGATATCAATTTCCTTTAGAGTTACCACTGTGCCCAGATCTGCAGAAAAAGAAAATAGCAAGAGGCAAAGATAAGACAAAGTATGCAGGATACAAATCTTTTTTTATTAGTCAGGAGAAGAACGATTTGCTCACACAGTAAAGTATTAAACCCTTCCCTAACGTATTTATGTGGAGCTGCTTTTTGGAAGTGTTGGTTGGGGTCACATGAATCACCACAGCAACCAGTGATATCGCTCTCCGTTTATGAATGCTTTTGTGCCCCGCTCCATGCTCCCATGCCCACCCCCCTCCTGTATCTGGGCAGAAATCCAACAGCTAGTCTGAAATCAGGATTATGTTCACATGCTAATATCCATCCCACCGTATCTTATTAGCTCTTATGAAGCAGCGGAGATTTATTCTCGGATGTATTCATTTACTCACACAAAAGGTGGAGAACCCCATTCACAGAGTAATAGAGGATTTAGGGAAATGTTAAAATTGAAACCATGTGCATGACCCTAGATTTAAACATGCTACTGAGGCTACTACCAAATATAAATAAAGCAGACATTACCCAATCCTCCTGGCTGAAAGAATAATCACACCTGTGACCTTGTGTTCCTCAATGTACTCATTCAGATCGTGAAAACATGCAGTCTGCATGGCATGTCTTTGAAAACCTGTATGCTATTGATTGTAGCCCAGATATAACTTTGATCGTTACTAACCAGTGTTGCATTATCACTGAGGCACTGATTCTTAAAAAACAAACAAAAAAAAACACAGAAAATCTTAGAAAAATGTAAAAGCATGGACACATAATTATTTAGACACAAGATAACTATTTTTTTCTTTTTTTTGACAAAATAATCCAAGTGCCTGTGACATTTATTGATATTTTGATTGATAGAATAAGTCACATTAAATAGATATCCTGGTTCTGGCTTCGGATCTTATTGACTTATTAAAGAGCTGCTAGATCCTTGAATGAAAAGATAAACGCCCACAAAAAAACAATCTTAAAACCATCAGGATTTCTCATACCTAAGGCTGTCTGTAGTTTGAAGGCATATATATAATCATGCTTAAAATACGGTTATTTTCTGATTTTCATAATGGAAAAAAGGTTGAATTATTATGTCATCCATTTTTTTTAGATGGAATATAGGGTATAATGTATTGATTTTCTATATTTGTGACTTTTTTAGGATCTTGAATCAGGATAAACGTGCTTAATTATATTTATTAAATCTTGTAACTATTACACAAGTGAGCTAAACTGTTAGATTTTCGATGTTGATACATTTGTTGTTGGATTATGGAGGTAAAAGACACCTTGCTAATGGAACAAGACAGTTTACACTTAAAGTAAGAAAACTCAACTGCATTGTCTTATTTCAAGTGTATATTATCTAAATATCTTTTTTTTAAGAGTAAAAGACTCATTCCATTGACAAACCATCACATTTACCTACTCAAATTAAGGGTAAATACAACTTTCTTTATTTAAGAAGTTTTTACTTATTTCTAGATAATTTTTCCAGTGAAGAGAAAACATTTTAATAGTATCACTTCTTCCTCCAAACTACCTTAAAGATCACACTATCTCTAAGAAAAGTGTAGAGTTTGATAAAGTATAATTAAGCATCTACTATGACTTTAAAAGATAAACAATACATTAATTAAAAGCCCTATAAAAGTTCTATGATACGGATACATTTTGATAAGCTAAATGTTTTACATTAGCATGCTTGTATGTTTTCCAGGTGTCTTCCTCTATTTCTACTTACTCTATGGTGTCTTCCTCAACAGTGTGGATGGCAAAAGGTTTCCGTGGAAGCCTTTTGGAAGCGATCTAGAAAAACAGAGATAGATTGACTCCTACTGTATGTAGGCGGAGATAACTGTCTGTTATCAAAGGATCCTGTCAATTTGTTGAACAGACCACACGACATTTGGATCAGATGTGATGGTGCATTAGGGAGACATGACCGTTTACATATTCTAAGGAGGTACAATTGAGTTAACTTTATCCTCATGATTGCTCACCGAGAGATTTCATGTTTATTTAAATTTCTTCTGATCTGAGCATCATCTTGCGGTTGTGAAATCATTAAAGTCACCTCCCGCTGCTTTTGTGCCCCCCCATATTTCCACTTTGAGTGGTGTGTCTGGCTCCAGGCAGCGGTGCAACAATGTAAGTGAACCTTCTAATAGTCCAATGTAATCCAACAGAGCTGCTGGTAGTTTGCCAAAGATCACTCATATCCAGTTTAATGCAAATCCGATCACGCCTGTGGGGCGCGAAGATTTGATGACCTGCAACACAAGCACATGACGCAGGCGTCAGTCATTGTCCAAAGTAGACACCTTGTTTTGCTCCATCAATAACATTTATGGGTAAGAAAAAGACCTCTACAAGTGAAATGCATGACTTCCTGTTGGATGTGGGCAGGGATAAAGTGAGGTCATCAAATGTCCATGGTAACTTTTTGAACAGTGGTTTCTAAGGAAGCATGCATGAAGTTGGAGGGGCTGGACAATGCACCAGCATGATATGGCTATTTGCATATTTTAGAGTCATGTAATCCATCTAAACCTTTTTGAAGATGCATCCATCCATCCAATTTTGATTCTCATCCCAAGTAGGGACAGGGGGAGGAAGCCAGAGTACCCAGAGAAACACACACATGCTCAGGGAGAACATGCAAACTCCATGCAGAAAGACACCAGACCAGGAATCAAACCCAGAACCTTCTTGCTGCAAGGCAGCAGTGCTACCCACTACTCCCCTGATGTCCAGTTTGATCTCAAACAAATGTTTTACTGATCTTATTCTGCAGAAACAGAATACAATTAGTCCGTGAAAAAACTGAAATCTACCTGTGATATAGTTATATCTATATTTAAAAATTTTCTTTTTATTTCGTTATTATTTGTTAACCAAAGTAAATAAAAGGGACACTGGAAGCTCTAAACAGCCAACAGCATCTTCAGGGCCACAGGTTGCAGACGTCTGTACTAGATCATAAAGTGCATAAAAAAAATATCACCCTTTCTAAAATGTATTTATACATTTTTTGTTCACAGTACTGCATGAACATTAATGTTCCTGACGTATAGGAAAATAAGTTAATCGTTGCAGAAACAGCCTGGTAAATATTTAAACCTAAGCAAGAATATTAGACATTTTGCAGATTGTGGTTTGCAAACAGCAGTTATTCTCATTAAAAGTTGCTCCACCGTGAAGTGATCAGTAACATGGATTTACAGTAGCATCTTCTGTTTGACTTCCTGAGGAGCCCAGAGGAAGAAAGCACTCAGAGTAGTATAAGAATGGACATTAATCTTTTATCAGTAGCGCAAGGAAATGCATCATTGCCAGAGGGGGCTTCCATTACATAACACAGGCCTCTGCAATGAGGTAGGTCATCGGTGCACTGCCGCTAAATGCCAACTGAGTTCCTGCATCAGTATAGAAGGAAGTCATCGATTAGTTACAGTCATTGCTGAACGGTCAAGCAGTTTGAAAAAAAAAAAAAACACATCAACCAGCTGCAAAAAGTTTAATAAATACAATAAAAAAGCTCCAAAAATAAGATTCTACTAAAACAATACAGCTTAAATCTGAAAGGGTTTGAAAGGCTTGGGGGTTAAACCTATTTTTAATGGCCCCTTATTTTTTTAGTTCTATCTTTAAAAGGCCTTTTATTTAAGCCCCAAAGGCTTAAATATATAAAAATGATAGCAATAACAAACACTGTTTGCCTGCAATTTTACATCAGTGGGACAGATTGTTCCTTTAGGAGAGTGACTGCATGCGTGGAGCTGAGAAAGGGAGGGGGGAATGTGTTGGTGGCAGGGCGATGGAGGCAGAGAGTGAGAAGCAGAAAAAGGGGCAGAGGTGAGAAAACCCAAGCAAGCCAATGAAAGTGTGGTTAGATTATTTCTTAGTCATAAGGAGCCTCTGGAGTATTAGAGAAGAGTTAAATGTAGAAATGTGCGCAAAGGCGCTTCCTCTCTCATGCCAGCACCTTTGCAGTTCCTCTTGTCCAGAAGCTGCCCCCCAACAGGGTGATAAACACAGTGCTACCTCCAGCCGGCGGGTTGGACGCTGTCCTTCTGTTTGCTCCTTTTCTTTTTTCCCCTCCTGCGCTTTAGATAAAAGTAAAAAAAAAGGGCAGAAAGCAGGTGCAGCTTCCTGGCTGGAAATAATAGCCTTGTGTCCAAAGACTTTTTTTAAAGCAGTGGAACACAACGCCACATTTAGGCTTCAGTTGGTCCAAATGTTCTGTAAGTCTAATTACTTTGAAGCAAAAGCCCAATTATTTTATATATGATGAGAATCTCTACCCATCATGCTCACAAACGATAAAAGAGTAAGAGCAGAGGAGAAAAATAGTAAGAAAACACAGACAATATAAGAAACAGCAGTTAAAAAAACCATTAAATGGAAATAGCACATTTAAATGCAAATGATATGGTTCAGAAGTCAGTACTCAACTTTAATTTTCCACTTAAAACATTTCAATATTTCATTATGTCAGTATAATCACCTAAAAGGTTGGCCATTAGGAAAATAATGGAACTGAGTGAGGCTTGTGCTTATCAATAGAAAAAGTGCATTTCTCATTTTAGCAAATAGAATGATGGTAGAGGTGATGGATTAGGGGAAACTTTAGCTCGAAACCCACCATTCATCAAAGCTTCCTGGATCAATGGTTTGTGGAGGGCAAACCTGCCATGAATGAATTTGCCCTCGTTAGTCTTTATGGGATTTTGATGATTCTGTTTTATCTCCTGCTCAAAGTGTTATATTAGTGTTTTGTTCATTCTCTTTAAAAAATTTTTAAATATCTTCTTTAATCTGACTTCTTAGAAGCCAGCTTGTCAAATGCGTCATGTCCACTTCAATTTTCAGCATAAGATAGACCAAAAATACCAAGCTTCCATTTGATTTTTAGGATGGTTACTATAAAAATGTTAAGATAAATACGCTTCAATCAGTTTTCACCTCAGAGGTCAGAATTCAGATTTAGAAATGAAAACAAAACAAACTTGTTTAAGTTTCAAAAATTACTGGGATTGGTAATTTATGAGGTGAGAGATCAGATTAAATACTGTCAGCAATACAAAATAATAATTTATATCTCTGCAACTTCATCTAAAACTGGAGATGATGGAAATTCTATGCATGCTTAGTTCTAGATCCTAGTTCTAGGCCCTATTTTTTTTTTTTCTTCTATTATCGACCCAAAGTGCCTCACAATCGATAGAAACGATTGAGGTTTATTTAATGATGTTGAGGGTAACTGGGCATATTGCCTCAGCTTAGGGATTCACTCTTGAAATGTTTCTTATTTGTGTCAAAATGTAAATCCCTTTATTCACTCTACATTTTGGCAAATTCCCTTGGGGAGCAGTTGGCTGCCATTGTGTGGCACCTGGGGAGCAGTGTGGGATTAAGGGTCCTCCTAGGCCATCACTCCCCATTGATTTCAGGTGGTGCTGGAATCGATTTTTCTAATTCAGCACTTTTAATGTTTAAAAGATGTGCCATGACAAGCAATCAAACAACCGGCTATAGCATCCGATTGAAGCTAAATTAACCAAACTGCTCAGTTTAGGCTTTTATTATATTGTTAATAAGAAGATGGGGGGTTTGGCTAGCACGCTAGCTAATTGCTTTTGCATTGCAGTTTATGCTAATGTTAAGCTAACCCTAACATGTCTGCTTTCTGCTTTGATATGACTCATTGATGATTCAGCTTGTCATAGAATGATTCTATAGGGTATTTGGTGCTGGTCCTTAAGGTCTCTGAATAGGGTGTGTAAGATTGGTTGGACTGAAAATGGCATATTTGCCCTAATGCAAGCCTGGTTAAAGGCCTACAATGAAACAACAGCTTTTCTTCCTTTTATGGTATGATCATGAGTATTTAGATGAGCTGGGCGCTGATTGGTTGGTATGCCATGAGCGTATGCTGATGAAGGTTCTCAGTCATCCAGGTCATAGTCATTCCGTAAAAATTAAAAAAATATCCACTGGACTTGGTTTTCAAGATTTGAAGACGTTTCGCCATGAGCGATGCTGCTGAGCAAAGACGCATCATAGCAACAAGCACTCACTCACTGAAACATCAAAATTGTTGATATGGTAGGGTGACCAGACATCCTCTTTTTCCCTTTCATGTCCTACTTTTCATACCTAAAACAATTTCCGGGGGAATTTCAAAATCGTTGAATTTTTGTTGAATACAGTGCAGCAGAGCAGAGCAGCGAACTCCAGTGCTGTTCCGGGAACTCCGGTAAAATGCTTAGAACAAATGAACAGCTTAGCATCAAACTTTGCAGGGATCTTCTGATAGACAAAAATAATCCATGCATGTCGAGTCTTTGAATTCTATACATGCTTAGTTCTAGGCCCTGATTCCTTTTTATTTCTATTATGGACCCAAATGCCTCACAGTTGATTGAAAATCATTGAGGGTTATTTAATGACATTGAGGGTAACTGGGCATATTGTGTCAGGTTAAGGGTTCAAGTAGGAAATGTGTCTCTTTTCGTAATGTAATAATGTCCCTTTATTAACTATGCATTTTGACCGGTTCCCTTGGGTAGCAGTGGACTGCCATTGTGTGGCACCTGGGGAGCAATGTTGGATTAAGGGTCCTCCTAGGCCAAAATAGGCATTCCCATACCGGGAGTCGAACCCGGGCCGCCTGGGTGAAAACCAGGAATCCTAACCGCTAGACCATATGGGAGGTGCTGAGTAGTATCATATTTTATCCAGCAATTATCACAAGAGCCTACCTTTACAGAAGCAAACAGAGTCAAATTATGGTAGCAAATGGATACATTTTTTAGAGAGTTTTCACTATAATGAAAAATACTTTTTTTTATCCTTGGGCATCTAAATGAGATAAAAACCACAGTGGATATAGGCCAATAGTTTTTTTTTTTGCTGGTTTGGGACCCTCCTCTGCTTAAGGTTTATTACTGTTTAGGAAATCAACGGATTGCACAGAATTTACCTTCAAAGCAAAAACAGATATTAAAGGCTTATGAACTTAACTACTTTATCCTCATCATGGCTCACAAAGAGATATCATGTTTATCTAAATTTCTTCTGATCTGAGCATCGTCTTGCGGTCGTGAAATCATTAAAATCACCTCCCGCTGCTTCTGTGCCCCCCTATATTCCCACTTTGAGTGGTGTGTCTGGCTCCAGGCAGCAGTGCAACAATGCAAGTGAACCTTCTAATAGACTCTATGGTTCTTGTGTGAAACTTTCCCCCACTGACTCACCAGGTCACCATTAGAGCCATTTGTTACAGAATAATGACACTACCTGAGAAGCTGGAGGTGATTTAAATTGCCACTGTGTTTTTATTTATGTTGACTACAGTCCCGCTCCACATACTTTCAGCCCAAATCTGTACATGTGTTCTATTAACCAGTAAGATTGATTCACATAAGACTTTAAACCCACATTCCCCTGGCAGTTGGTTATATTTTAAGGACAAATCTTTACCAGCTTGATATAGCTGGGTTTTAAGGATAGAGGTGTTAACTTACTGCCAACAAGAGAGGAATTACTTCCTCCCCATACGCTGCTCAGAAGGAAACAGTTGAAGCCCTCTCTGTAGCATTGCTGTGAGACTGGCCCACAGTCAAATAGAAGCGTGCACACAGACACTGACCTGAATATAGATGTAGGGATGAATTCCGCTCCGATGCAAATTGGCTTGCACTCCCTCCAGGCTTTTTGTTGTTGACGGGTGCGGTGTGAGTGCCCATCTCTCTGCACGCCTGCCTCTGAGTGGGAGACGCCCTGAGGCCTGCAGACAGACTGACAGACAGATCACAGGGCAGAGTGATTGGAAGGTAAATGGAGCGACAGACGGACACTGACATCATCTGGCCAACAGACACCTTACCGTGAGGAACATATGGTGCCTAATCACAGGAGACAGAGGACGGACAAAAAAGACTAAGATGCAGCATCTCGTTGACATGGAACATTAATTATTAAAGAGGAGTTATTTGGAATCTCTTTGTGCATCATTACGACAGATGTGGCAGAAGGTGTATCAGGCTCTTAGGTGATTCGTTTAGTTTTACGGAAATATAACTAAGTATCCTCTCTTACTCCCTGGAAATACAGATTACAGCTAAATGGAAGCCATGCTTCAGGACCAATGTGAATATTTAAAGCCACTGATGCACTGGGTGTTACTAATGGAATATGTGATGAAAAGAGACGAAGCGTGCATGGTGGGATCTATCAGCCGCAGAAGCCATCAGGTGATATGGACGACAGTTTTGTTTCCAAAGTTGTTTTGCTTGAATTTTAAAGGTGCAAAATTAAAGTAGAAATACATTCAGACTTGATAATTATGGCTCCAACCATTCTAGAATTGTTTTAAAATTGTTGTTAATTAATACATTGATTAATTGGGAGTGCTGCATTACTTTTGCAAACAAAAAGTTTCAAGTGCAATTACAGATGACCTACTGAGATTGCTGGTGCAGTTGATGACAGGTGGGAAACTGTTGCAGACACTATTTAGAGAGAACTTATTGTGTTTCCTTTCAAACAGCTAGGAATAGGTCTACTGTTTGTACAAAACATGTTCTTTTCATTTATTTTGCACAAAATCATTAACAAATGATAAGTTTTTACCTTTTCTTTTCAGCCTATTTAACATAGAACTGCTGAAAAGGTTATATGTCTTTTCTAGTTTAATTTATGAAAGTCCAAATATGTTGATACTCTTGTTTCAGTTATTGTACTGTTGCCTCCTTCTCGACACGCCGACCACAGACATTTTTCCATGTGTTTTTGCACCTGACTTTTAAAACTTGTTTACTAAAGTAGCAGGACCTGCCCCTTGCAATCGGAGCATAAATGGCATCATAGGTAGTAAGTGATATCATTTGCATATCTTTTCCATGTTCCAGCGATCGGCACGTTAGGTTCTGCATATTTATGACGGCATTCATGGTAAAATAGACCGGACTTGCTATTTGGCTGATGAAACGGAGGAAGTTATGTCTCTGCCTGGTTTTTTGGCAATGTAGACAGTGGATTTAAAGAAAATGGGATTGAGAGAGGAGGGAAACGAATATTGAAGATCCCTCTGCAGGTCTGGACAACAGGAAGTCTGAACTTGGGATTAAACCATTGAGGAATAAGCCTTTTGGACCCAGGTTGCTTGTTATACCCATACACTGCAATCGGGATTTATTTTTAATATTGTGCATTTTCATCTCATTAACTTCATAATGCCATTCAAGATCACGGACAGACATTCTAGCACAACCCAGCATATTTAAGACCTGCCTGTTGCTGTTTTTCTCTGCCGTATATAAGCTTCATATTTAAATGGCCTATATCAGGCATCCCCAAACTCGTTCCCCAAGGGCCGCTGTCCTGCAGGTTTTAGAGGTTTCCCTGCTCCAGCACAGCTGATTTACATTGATAGTTGATTAACAGGCTTTTGCTGAACTGCAATCATCAGAATCAGCTGTGCTAAAGCAGAGAAACCACTAAAACCTGCAGGACAGCGGCCCTCGAGGACCAACTTTGAGGATGCCTTACCTATATGATGCATAATCAACTTTTTTCAGGAACCATAAAGAAATCAGTTGGTTCCATTGGTTTAATGGATATATATGCTTATATCTTTATATATATGTTAGGTTTATTCTTTATGCATCTTGTGCATTGTTATTCTGTTAGCCAGATTAGACGGAGTAGAAGGCCTTCCTTCACATGGTGGATGTCACTGTGTATACGGAGGCCATCTAATCAGGACAGCCTTCGTGTCTTTAAAAAATACACAGGATATGGGCACATGTTGGAGCCGGACTGATAAAGGAGAGCTATGTGGAATCCCGGTGTAAAGAGGCAAGAGGCATAAAGGTCAAGGCATGGATGTCGTGTCAGTTTCTGATACAGACAGTTAGGTATCCACCTGATGCAACACACGGATTCATGAAATATAAGAAGGAGGAGATGACTTTGTTCGGGGCTCAATCTTTGCTCAATATTTGCCGGATGCCCGCTGACATTTTTGAGCCCACAGCTGTGCAGACTCCAAGCAATTTCTCTGTCCTGTAACGACCTGATCTGGAATAAACACTGTTACTTTTCTACTCCTGTTTTATAGTCCTTTTTTTAATATGGTTTTACCCAGTTTGAGTTAAGAATAGTAAATAACTTGCTCCCAGGAAAAGAACCGGAAGGGAAGTTCCGAGGAGCGGCCGCTTTCAGGGGGACATAACTTCCATATTTAACATATATAAAGATTTAAAAGCAACTACAATTTTCCTTCCAATTCCAAACCTTGTGCTACTATTATAATGCCCTGCTGTTTGTTGTTGGGTGTAACAATGTGAAAGTTTTGCAATTGCAATTGCAATTTATTCAATATCTGCCTAATCAGTAACACAAAAGAAAAACAATGAATATAACAGAATAAAAGGAGCCTCTGAAGGAGCTTCATCTAAAAACAGTCACATCTTAAGTTGCCCTCCTGACTAATCCCAGCATCTCCATGTCACTTTCTTAGATTCTCAGTCTTTTATTTCCAAACTTTGTCTCCTCCCGCCTCCTCGTCGCTTTTCCTCTCTGTCCATATAGGCTTGTGGATGCTCAAAGCTAAAAATAGCTTTTGTCATCTCTGAAGCTCTGATGCCATTCTCCATCGTTGCCACAACAGTCCCCCCAAACACACAAAGGCCCCACACAAACACACACACACACTGAGCTGAAGGCTGCACAGGATCGCTCCTGAAAGACTGGAAACGTAATGTTCTGTATTGACTTAAAGAGAAAAACATGTCTGTGAGGTGCACAGCATACTGATGCAGAATCTGTTTGAATACTCACAAACCTGAAGGACACAAATTGGATAAACTGTGGACTGAAAATCTCTCTCCTGATGCGGTGGGTGAGGATTTGCAATGTTTACATAGTGCACAGGGAGGGGAATCTGGCTATGCAGCAACTGTCATTTTCTGAGACTGAAAATGTGTGTAAATTACTGAGCTGTTCTGTTTTACAGGTTAAATGGAGACAAAATGGACTGTTATGGAGAGTAAAACACAAATGCAAACAGAGACAGAAATTATAGTTATTATACTGAAAAGGATAAAAAGTTTATAGAGAGAGAGAGAAAAAAAAGTCAGAAGATTGGACCGATCCAAATGAATAGCTCTGAACCCTCCTGTGCTCTGTGGCTGCTATAAAGTGCCTCCCTATGGACTGTGTGGGTGTGATTGAATTATTCATCAGTTTTCAGGGAGGCTGACCCTCTGCCATGTTAGTGCATTCAGATGAACAAACTTTAGAGTCCACCCGAAAGGGGAGCTCAGTCTTCACCTGACTGAGCAAACCACATAGCTCCATCATCACACTCTATGGCGACTAAACAGAGCGACGCTATGAGTCTCCAGGAGCAGGCCTGAAGTCCCAGCAGGGAGCTGTGGGGGTGGCAGCAAGAAGGATTTTGAAGTAACTTTAACAAGCTTTCAGGCCATCGTCCACCCTGAACTCCTGTCTGACCTGTCAGCTTGTGTCGGTTGAGGTCAACAACTGTAAGGATAAACTATAAAATGACACCAAAGTTTCAAATAGGTGGAAATGTGCCTCACTGCGATGAAAAACAAAATGTCTCTTTATTAGTTATGCTTGAATGCGCATTACAAAACAGTTTCTTGAGTAATTATTATAGCTAGTGGGCTGCTCATTGGCATAGTGGGTAGCACTGCCACCTTGCAGCAAGAAGGTTCCAGGTTTCCAGGTTTCTATCTCTGCTTTCTTTCATCTTTTCTCTTTTTTTCTTCTCTTTTTTTCCTTTTTCTTCTTCTGTTTTTCTGCTCTATTTACATTGCAGTGTTCATATAAACTGTAAAACTCCCTGCATAATTATAATAAAGCAATTTGTATACATGAAACAAATGTAGCAGTATGGCAATTGCCATACTGCTACACTTGTGAAAGTAGAATCTGTTGGGCTCTTTTTGGCATCAAGACAATTATTCTTATTGCCACATTGCCAGACAGGACACTGTAAAAAAAAAAAAAAAAGAAGGTTCCAGGTTTGATTCCTGGCTGATTATATTTCTACATGGAGTTTGCATGTTCTCCCTAAGCACCCAGTTCTCTGGGTACTCCGGCTTCCTCCCACAGTCCAAAAAACCTGACTGTTAGGTTAACTTGCTTCTCTAAATTCTCCTTAGGTGTGAGTGTGTGTGAATTGTTGTTTGTCTCTGTGTTGCACTGCGATACACTGGTGACCTGTCCAGGGTGTACCCCGCCTGGAGATAGACACAAGCACCGATTGTGTGACGGAAGATGGACGGATGGTTTAACTAGCAAGATTCAGGTCTGATTCCTGCCATAGAGTCAAGATTTACATACAGCCTAGCCTGTTTGACAACTTTAAAGGCCTGAACACATTGGTTGATTGAAGCTTTTTAATCTCCGGGTGGGAAGATCTGCAGATTTTTTTAAACTTTTGTCTCTCAACTATACACAAATGAAAACAATTTCCCACAATTTGACTTGGACAGATTAAGAAAAGTTATAAGAAAAAAAAAACAGCGGCGCATTATAAAAAGCAAAGCCTCACTTCACAAGTCTGTGTGGCATTTTAAACGCAAACAGATAGAGAATCATCCCCATTGACTTTTAATGAGCGCTAAAAGGTTACAACCTTGTCCAACAGGATGCAAAATCAGATTTGGTGTGTTCTGATCTTTAATATGTCAACCAAACATAAACACATAATCAGATCTAAATAAATTCCCATTCTGATTCTGATTTATTCTCAAAATTTTACGACTTTATTCTCATAATATTTCGACTTGATTCTCAAAATTTAAAAAAATTTAAAAAATCTCTACTTGCTCCACTTCCTTACAAGGATAGCTCCTGCTAAAAAGACCAAAATGAAAGAACTTCCTGTTCTATTCATTCAGTAGTTAGACCTTCTCTCTCATTTACCCCTACAAAATACACTGGTACAGTTTAAACTCTTTATTCAAAGGATCTAAGCCTTTTTATAGTACTAATATACAAGATAAATTATATACTTTTTTTCAAAATGAGGCAGAGTCATGTCCTTCAGAAATATGATTCATCATCCGGAATCACTTGCTTTTATTCCACTCAGTCAAACTCATCCTTTGGTGTTCAGGTGATAAATCGAATTGTTTAGTTCAGTAACACCATTGGTTCAGCCTCCTTCTTCTGGTGCATGTAAAAAAAAGGCACACCTAGTAGAAAATTTCATTATGATTGCAAGTAATTCCTTCTACGCTTGTAGAATTACTTAGACTTAGACTTTACCGTCATTTTGTACACAGAGTGAATACAAAAAGAAATTTCTTTCAGTACAGCTCTCAAGACATTTGCATTTTCTAAAGTGCAACAGTGATAAAATGTAAATGTAAATATAAGACTGGTATATGATTTACAGTTTCCAAAATTCAACACCTTTTTTTTTAAACCCCATTTTGTACAACATTCAGCCACAAGAAACTGTTATGGAATCTGCTGGACCTGTATGGAAGAAAAACAGTCTAATTGGAATCTGCCTTTTTTTTAAACACCGAATTTTAAACACTGAATTTTTTTCGAAATTGAATTCCTTACACTCAATTTTTATCTGGTAAAAATTCAACACAAATTCAGCTGCAAAAACCTGCACCTGATTTTTTTGCAGCTGAATTTTTTTTCGGGTGAATTTTTACCAGATAAAAATTGAGAGTAAGGAATTCAATTTCGAAAAAAATTCAGTGTTAAAAAAAATCAGTGTTTAAAATTCATTGTTAAAAAAATTATGTGTTTAAAATTCGGTGTTAAAAAAAAGCCAGATTCCATAGACCTGCATCGGATGCTGCAAAGCCTCTTCCCAGAGGGCAGCAGGGAGAACAGTCCATGGTGGGGTGGTGAGGGGTCATTGATGATGTTACGGACTCGGGACACACAGCGCTGGGATGAAATATCTTTAATGGAGGGAAGAGGAGCCCCCATGATCCTCTCTGCTGTTCTCATCACTCTCCTCACTTTCTTTCAGTCTGAGACGCTGCAGCCTCCACACCACACAGTGAAACACCTGGTCAGAACGCTCTCTATGGTGCTTCTGTAGAAGGTGGTGAGGATGGGTGGGGGCAGGTGGGCTCTCCTCATCCTCCTCAGGAAGTACATGCACTTCTCTGCCCTTTTGATCAGTGAGGTGGTGTTTACATTCCAGGTGAGGGTGTCTCTGATGTGCACCCCCAGGAATTAGGTGCTGCTGACCACCTCTGCTGCTGAGCTGTAGGGAAGGTCTTTCTTTTTTACAACATTTAAACATGTTGTAGGTTATTTTGCAAGCAGTGACGATACATGGGTCGATGTCAAAGAAACTTTGATAATAAACCCCTTTCACTTTGTAGTTCTTGCAACCATAAATGCCCCTACTATTGACCCCTTCATTCTTTCACACACAAAAGGTAATCTGATGAGCAAGCCACGACTGATAGGGAACATGACACCTTGCAGCCTAACCCTACAGGGGGAATGCTGCAGTGCTGAGCTGGGGATCCCAATCCTTTATGCATGCTTTTAAAATGCATTACCCGCTTTAAGTTCAAGCAAAGTTGTTGCACACTGTCTCAGCAGGCTGTTATCTGCATCAGATTCTGTTGATCTGGTTCATTTTGCAGATTGAACAATGCTAGAGGATTACATGATGTCTCCATTCTGTGCACATCAGTCTGAATAGAACCTACTGTGGTCTCCGCTTTGCTAGATCTACAATCATAATGGTTCTGGGTTTACCTGCCTAGACATATGAGGGATCTGAAGGTCTGGTCAATTTTTAGCCCTCTTTAATTGATCAAATACATAATTATAGGGAAGTTTACACAACACTGATCCATACTGAGCTATAGAAGCTCCTCATAGCTGATATTAAAACAATATTCTCATCAAATGAATAATGTGACAGGGAGAAATGTGGGATTATTTCTAGCTGTGTTGCAGAGTAGGTTCAACCTTGTATATAAATACAAACTAACCAGTCCTGTGTGAGTGTAATCATATTCTCTTTCAGTTCCTATCTTGGACTAGACTATGTTACATGTAATTACTGCTAGCATTGTTGCTTTTGGAAGATATAATTTCTTAGTTTTTTTGTCATTCCCAAATGTAATTTTCTGCTTAGTGAAGTGGAAGTTTCCTTAAATTACCACAAGGAGCATTATATCGATGTACTTCTGAAGCAGTCCTAATACACTTTGAACTCTACACATTGATACTATTAAGGGTGTTACATGCTGACCTAACCTGGAGTTCAGTTTAGCCTGGATTCTCCATGATTCTCCAGGCCTGCTCTGGGTTTTACACAAAAAAAAAATAATGCAATCGCTTTTGGCATGTACTTAATCATATTTAGTTACTTTTAAACAATTGTTTCCTGTCCTACCCTGCTAACATGAAACAGTTGTGTTAAATTAACTAAATATGATTAAGTAAAGGCCAAAAACAGTTGCATTTTTTTCAGCGTACCATCCTGTTGGTGGAAATAAGTGTTTATATTTAATCAGTTTGGAACGCCATTTATCTAACGGTGGCAGGATGGAAGGTCTCCTGATCTCATCAGTGTGTATTCCTGTAAGATGTAGTAAAATAGTAACAGGAGCAATGCTCAAACATACAGACTCCAAGATGAAACCTTTCAGATGAATATAGAGACGTTGTCGAGGTTTAGCAGTCATGATCAATGAATCCCTGTCAAATAGATTTGATGAGCCATGTGGCATATAGGCGCAGCGTGAGTAACAAACCATCGTGTGGACACCCAGAGAAAATGAGGCTCCATGTTGTGTTTTGCCCTGTGGTATTTCCTCACCGTCTCCCTTCCTCACACTCCTACATCTCAGTCTCACCTCCCTACCATTACCTCTTGTTTTTCTTTCTTCCACCTCTCTTTTGGTCCAGGCTTCGCCTGAGGGGCTGACGGGCCCGATAGCTTTTTATAAAGGCAGCAGCTGCCGTCTTTATCTGCCAGGCGCTCAAGAGACGAGCCGCTCTGGACGCACCTCTGGTGTGGAAAGATAAGGGAGCAGGTCGTTCCTCTGTTGTTCTGCCTTACTTTGATTTGCGTCACTAAGACAGAGGGTTGCCCTAAGGTCTACCTGCCAAACCTGACAGCCAGCCATGACTCATTTCTCTGCTTCTTCGGCTGCCTTTCTCTTTCTGGTTTACATCCTTTCCTGAAACAAGAACAAATAGAAATAAGCCATGATGGAGGGTGCTTGGGTAGTTCATTCTAATACAGATGCATCTTCAACACATTTTAGCCTTGATATAAAATCGTTTATCAGAATAAGCAGTTTGACTTTTGGTTATAGATTAGAAATGTATAGATTTGATGTATTTACTTCTCAGGGATGCTTCCATTGCTTCTTCTCTCCTATGAGCACATAAGTGCCTTCCCTGCATCCCCATATGCAGGAAATATGCTAGCACACTTAATGGTGCCATCTGCTGGTGTGCTGTCTTTAACACTTCCACCAGAGATTTACTGCTTCCAGATGGATGTTTTGTAACCACAGATAACCGGGGTCAGAGACGGGTTCAGGCCAAATTCCTCTTAAATCTCTAGCTGAGTGACCAAGAGCTTTTCAGGAATCAGCGGTCAATCTGATGTCTTGCAGTAAAACACTGATGAGACTAAAAGCTAAACACTAAAAGCATATAATCTCCTATTTTTCCCGCTTTTTTTATTTTAATGTCCCAACGGGAGTAGTTAGACCTACTCTGTGGCATGAAATTCGAGATAAATGGAGGGAGATATAGAAAGAAATCATGATATTGGTTGTGTTTTTACATCATCTGCTTGCACAGCAGTCAGCAGCAAAAACACACATTTGAACAGAGGAGGATCAAACAATGCCGTGGCCCCATCTTATGTCAAAAAAACAAACTGATACATTTCCTGAACCGCTTAGGAACCGACTTTACCAGCAGGACGGTTAGGAACACCCTGGCCGACCCTGTGCTCTAATGAAATGGATTTTGTTCCATTATTGTTGAAAGGTATTGTTGAAACTATGTTTATTTAAATAAAAATAAAAAAAATTTTTTTTTTAAATGGAAATGTGAATAGAAAGTACAATCCTGAAATGAAAATTTGAAAAACCTCTTAATAAAAAATAGGATTTAGGAGCAAATTTGCTGTTTTCTTTGAATTATTTTTGTTTGTTTTATAACTATGCTGTTTTATTTTATTTTATCTAAGTTTTTTTTTACAGATTTAATATTTTCAGATATTATTGTTTAATTTTTCTTTGTTAAAGATTTAGCTTCAAGAACTGAATTATTTTCAAAATGAGTTTTACAGTTAACATTTTCTCTACTTCAAGCCCAATGCAAACGCTCGCTCTTGACCAATTAAAACACTTGTT
This sequence comes from Cyprinodon variegatus, assembly GCF_000732505.1. NCBI lineage: Eukaryota > Metazoa > Chordata > Actinopteri > Cyprinodontiformes > Cyprinodontidae > Cyprinodon > Cyprinodon variegatus. The sequence goes on from NW_015151853.1 coordinate 140,971, forward strand.
ACTAGCTTCCATGCAGACAGGTAGAAATGTGTTTTTGCTCCTAGCTCTAGAGAAAAGCCCGACCCCAGAAGTAAACCCCATGTGATTGTTATAAAGAATGCAATTCGTGAACCTCAACCCATAAAAAAATGTGCTAAAAATAAAATCTATACAAAATTTGAGAAAATAAAATCAGCTGGGAGAAAATTTAAAAAATCTGAGAAAATCTTTACTCTTAAAACCCTTTTTTTGACTATGAAGTTTTTCAAAGTTTCAAAAATTTCTTTTTTTAATTTAATTTTACCAAAAAATTCTTTGCTTGCAACAATAATGAAACAAGTTTCACCCCATAGCTCTCTAATATCACTACAGGTAGGACCTATGCTGTCTGCTGAACTGCGGACAACAGTAGATGTCTATATTTCCTAAGATAAAACAACTTTAAGACCTTCAGGATAAACAGAACAAAACCCTGTGTGTTTCCTTTAGTGCATCTTGTACAAATTAGCTTGAGCTCCTCTCATTAAGTGGGCAGTAAAGCGGTATTTGCATGTTCAGAAATTACCCACAGTTTGAAACCATAATGGACTGATTGGTAATAGGTTAAGACCTGACTGGGATAACTGAGTACAAACCACATGCTGTGTCCTTATTATGTTTTCTGATTGATGGTTTAGAGATACGATTTTATGATGCAGAATTACGTTGTTTAAAAACAATACACCACCTCTATCAACAAAATTATTCTCATGGACAAAGAAGAGCTAAGTTGTGAAGCTTTGCTGATAATCACATCACAGCAGAAACCCAGCTGAAAGTAACAAGAGGATGATTAGAAACGTATTTTGCAGGGCAAAGGGGATTTAGTGTGAGTGTGAGTGCATTTTCTGTTCAGACCCTGCAGGCTGGGAGGCAGTCGGGGCTACAGATTTGCGCTGGCTCAGTTTCTGTCGCTTTTTGGCTCATCATTGCGGGTTTATGTAAGAGCTGACGCAGACAGACACTGTAAACGTGTCCCAGCGATGGATTATAACCCCCCACACACACACACAAACACACACATTCATGTCCCTTCATTCTGCTTAATAAAGCAGTATCTGTGGAGTGCTTTTGACGAAGCATTTTAAACATCCATATGCACAAACAGCTCGTCCTGTCATGCAAGGATGACAGTGATGTCTGCAGACAGACTGCATTTCATCTGAAGATATTAGCAAAAAGGATGCATGAAACATAAGGCTTTATTTACAAAGCTGTTTCCTACACGGTGGAAATATGAAGAAGACAGGAAGCAAGTCTTCAGTAACATCCAACCTGTAGCTGCTTTTTGTTGTAGAAGAACATTGAACACATTGACATGTTATACCCTGAAAAATCATTCATCTATTTTAACTTTGAGTGGAAATCAAAATAAAGTCACACATATGAAATTGAGGGATACATAGTTTTAGATTCAAATGGAAAAAACTTGTTTATACTCAAAGGTCAGTGGATATCTTGGTCATTTGATTTTCCATTTATAAATGGGTGTTAGGAAACAAAACAAAAAAACAACTGGATGATTGATTTTTGTTTGAAAATACAAGAACTAAAGTTAAAGTAACAAGTAGATTTAGTTTGAAAGGAGCAACACTTTCTTTAAATGAATGAAATTTCCTTTTTCTGTTTCGGATAAGTAAATTACTTTAAAAAAAGAAATAAATGAAAAAAGGCCTGTTTTTCAGGGTTTGTTGATGTAGTTGTGGACTCAAATGCATAGTGGAAGAGACGGATGATATTTTGCAAAATCTAATAAAAAAAAGTAAAAATAGCCCCGAACTGTTCAAGAAGGAAACTCAAGAGCCAAAAAAAAAAAACCCAAAAAAAACAAGAGACACTAGGGAAGAATAAACCCATAGAATGAAGAGGATCCAGGAGGTGTATATATGGGAAACAGAAACAATGGGAGGACTAATTAGCTGATAGGGAGCAGGTGTTGACAGAAGTAACTAGAAGGAGTTAAGGCAGGTGTCGGCAATTCCAGTTCCTGGCCGCTTGGCTATGTGGTCCTGAATCCGATAGGAATCTGATCTTTCCATGAAAGTCTGAGCAACACAGATCCGATTTTTCCAATGCGACCCAGGCCACATGGCTATGTGGTCCTGAATCAGATATGAATCTGATCTTTTCAAATGCAACAGCCAGGTCACATCCATCTGACCTGAATGTCATTAATACCCGACAGTGGTCACTTTTCTGCTTCTTGCTACGTAGAAGTGGCCAGAAAAACAACAGCAATGTTGCACAATAATGCGGAGAATAGTATTTATGTTTAACCATCTTGGAAAGATTTAGTTTTTTAAGGTTGGGAAAGATCACTAGATGTTCTCCAGCACTACCATCCATGTTTACTTCCGTTAACACTGAGCACACTTGCATAAGATGCACATATGTGGAAATGTGAACGGCAACGCAAAAAAAAATCGGATAAAAAAAAAAATCGTAATTGAGCATCATGGCATGCTGTGTGAACGTAGCCTTAGATCCACCCTTGGTCCAACACAACTGAATCAAATGGCTGAGTAACCTCCTCAGTATGCAGTCAGTTCCTCCAGAGTCCTTTTAATGACCTAATTATTTCAGTCAGGTGTGTTGAACCAAAGGCACATCTAAAAGTTGCAGGATACCGGCACTCAGGAACTGGAATTGCCCCCAAGGGGGCAACAGAGAGTAACTCAAAAAACACAAAGATACTTAAATATAACAGAATACACATAATGACATAAATCAAAGTCTCACTAAAAACTTGAAAAGAAACTTGAACAGAAGTCCAAAAAGGGCAGAATCATGACATGTTTGTCAATATTAAGAGATGAGATGACCTATGTGGAAGGGGTGCCATATTTGACAAGGTGGCGGTGAAGCCTTTTCCAGATAAAATGTCTTTAGAAACATAGTCATGATTTTAGACATGACAAAACAGGACCTGTTCATCACAGAAATCCCAGCGCTGATATCAAAGTGGGGGAGCAGCATAATGTTCCACTAGAGGAGAGGAACTTTAGTTTAATGAGGCTTATTATCAGATACTGTATTCACATATTGTGGTATTTTTGTGTGACTCTTGTTGCTAAAGACTGCTCCTACATGTTATAACTGAACACATGGCCAATAAAAAGAAACAGTGGTGTATCACCTCTGCTAAGTGCTCCCTTTTTTATTGGAGATGCTGTGGGAATTATTCCTCTGGCAAACTGCAGGGGTCTTGATAGCTGATTGTTTGCCTGCTCAGGTGGACCAACATGATGTCAGGGTAGCAGGTCTATAGTCATTGGGATTAATGGCTGAGTTTTCTTTGTTATTGGAAAAAGGCAGGGTTTCCAATGGGCTGGTGATACTCCCCGCAGCAGTGTCTCGCAGTGAGCTTGACGCAGACATTTTTGATTTATGCTCAATTTTTAGCGTTTTCTTGCTATATGCTGTGGGTCTAGATACGGCCAAGGCGGTTACGAAGTGTCTTATAATTGCCAACACACCTTATTCACTCAAAAAATCTGACTTTGATGCACAAGTGCTAAGAAGAATGTAATTGTTCAAATAAAAACTTGCCTGACAACTATTTTTTGGAGGAAAACTGAAACAATCCTCCTTAAAGTCGTAGGGAAACAGCTGTTCCAGCCGTTGCATTTCTGAATTCTCCCGAGTGGTGCCCGACTTTACACAAATGAAAAAAGTGAATCTGATTGGTCGATTATCAAGGGGGCGGGATTGTTGTGGCGGAAGGTTCGCAATCAAGTTTGGTTGTAGCCAGTTTCTCGGAAGCTTCTTGCTAACCAGTTAGCAACTTGGTGCTAGTAGATTCCCAATGAGAAATTCCAGTGGGACCAAGTAGCACTAAATTGGTGACTTAGAAACAACACTGTCAAGGAACGCTATGGACAGCGGAAACATGCAAGAGGAGGAGAGTTTTGTGTCGGAGGACGTGGATGAGTCTCCTCCGTCATCCATTTTTTATTTAGAGGAGGAAAGTGGGGACAAAGATGTTGTGGAAGAGGACGCCAGGGCGGCAGAAGCTTGGTTTGGTGTAGAAGGCTTACAGCCGTACATGTTTGAGCCCTTGCCTCGCAACGCTGCCAGTTCTGTTAGCTCTACGCCTGTTGAGGACACAGACGTCCATCCCTGTGAACACTGGGAGGGAACTTAATGGGAAAGGAAATGATTCTTATTTCAACCGTTGCGTATATTAGCTGCGACAAATGAATCAAGATCCTATGGCCAAAGAAATTTGATTGACAGATGATCGTTGATATATGATTGGTGGAATTTAGGTGCTCAGGCTGACATATAACAAACTTGCCTGCATAAGATAATGAAAAAAAAACACAAATTTTTAAGAAGAAATTGTTTTTGGACAATATTATCTGATAAAGAGTACATTTATACACATGTTTAAGCCAGAATGATTTGACATTTAAATACAATTCCCATGAGGCTGGTTAATTAATAAAAGATGGACGATGAGCCTGGGGCTGAGGTTTACCTCCTGAGCATGCAGCCAGAGCTAGAATTCAGTGGCAAACTTTGTGTGCTACAATGGCCTAGTCAAAGCCCAGACTTAAGTGCAATTGAGAATGGGGGTAAGCCTTGAAAATGAATGTTCACATACGCATTCAGTCTAAATTAGCATCAGATATTTATAAAGAATTAGAAAAAAAATCTGTCTATGGATTAGCAACGCTGATAGACATAATTCCAAAACAGCCACAAAGGTAATTTCAGAAAAACAATCAATCAAGTGTTGTTCCTAGAGAATTGAATAGAAATGCACAGCACATTCTTTAATAAAGAAGCTGACACTGTGCTTATTTTCCTTCCACTTTACTTTTGTGCCACTTAGAGTTAAATTTCTACATGGAATCTCAATCAAATACATAAAAGTCTTGGTTTTAATGTGTCCAAATATGAAAAAGTTCATTGTCATTACTACCCTAATAAAGGATTTTAAATCTCCTATTGCACTACATTTCTGTTCTTTTAGTCTTTAAAGGGTTTGTAGTAGAAAACCCCTTTTCTATCGGGCCCCCTCCCCTTAAACCAATTATAGGTCAGGAAAAAGATATTGAGCTTTCCATTTTGTTTAGGAAGACAGAGGAGAGAGAGGGCATACAATGTGCGTGCAGAAACTGATGATGTCACATGGAGCCAGCAGGTGGAACGACTTGGACAGGGACAAAATATAGCCTCAATCAGTGAGTCCAAATCTCAAACAAGCGTGGAAGTGATATGGCAGCGGTCCAGAAAAGACTCTATAGGACACTGACTGCATGGATGATCTCATCTAAGGTCATCCTGTTCATTTGTTAGTGTGTAGGTGGGTCTTGCAGTTTTTTTAAGCCTCTCTCCAACTGATTTTGTCAGGTAAAATAACAACAAAAGCATTTATTTAGTTATTTTTCTCCTTTCTTTATTTATTAACATTTTATATATGTTATATTCCTAATTTTGCACATATATATATATATATATAAAGATCTCTCCGTCCGAGGGAACAGCAATAATCTGGCACTGATGACTGGATGCAAGCGCCTTAAATAGAGGCAGGAGCAGGTGGATCAGATGAGCAATGATTAGAAACCGGGCAGAATTGGACAGGTGAATGGATTGAGTTATTAAGCCACTTATCAGCGCCAAAATCATGACGATAGGGTGCTGATCCACTGCCTTTGCTACATCCTTGATTTTACACCAACTGTTATTTTATCTGTCCATCTTATTAGGGCGACCATGGTGGTTTTCATACTCTGAGTTAGATTGAAGCACTGCAGAGGACGAGGGAAGCTCACTTAGATGAAGTATTTATTTTTGCTCGCTTGTCAAAAAAATAAAAAATCTATGAAAATCTACATCCATCATTAGGGCTGTATGACATGGAGCTGATTTTCATTTCCTTTTAATCCAGTTTTTCTTAGCAGTCATGAGAACTATACAGGGACCTTAAAAAGAGCAAGAAATGCTAAGTGCTCTATTCGGTCTGGTGTGTAAGCTGGGGGAAAGTGGTCTATAAATAAGTCTAATTGAGAGTTGGAGCCAAAACGAGTCTGAAAATAACTCCTCGCTTTCAGACTCGCTAATAGATCTTTTGGTTCTTAGATAACAGTAATCCTGTTACACATAGTTCCCAAACTGAAGCAGCATATCTTGAGTGGAAAATATGCCCTCTTCGCTTAGATCACAACCCACACACTCATCCCCTGAAGCCTTTAAGCTGCGTGAAGTCAGCTCAAGTCTTAAGTTCAACTTTCAGATGCAGATTTGGAAGAAAATCTATTGAGGGGGGCTTGAAAATTGGCCTTATGCTGATAAGTTGTGAATCATCACAAAGTCGATTGTTGCCATGTTGAAGGACAGGTTTTAGGCTGTTGGGGAGTAAAGCTTGGAACAGGCTTTGTAATGTTTAGCTTCTTCTCCTCCTGCTCCTCTTCCTCCACCCCCTTTGAGGTTTTTGATCAGCTCCAGCGCTGGCCTGCCGGCTGATTATAAAAACTAATGTTCCAATTAACTGCTGCATGTTTTGGGCTTTGAGTTTGTGGAGGTTAGATGTTATAGCAAATAGTTGTTTGACAGAACATGCTTCGCACCTCCCTCAGTGAAACACACAAGCACGCTTAGTGACATTAGCCATTACCACACCCCCCCTGTCTCTGGCAGTCCTGTTCCCCTCCAGAGTGGACAGAAGCGGCCTGGCATTTAGCCTGTCCTTTGATGGCCCGATCCAAACAACCGTATTATCCAGCCATGAAAACAAATAGGAGGCCAGAAACTTTCTGGAAATGTTAATGACATAAAGTCCCTGGCTGTTTAGTCCACTGCACCATTTTAGACGGTTGAAGGGGAATTCTGCCATCTAGTGTCCCCCTCTGATCCGTCTCTCCTGCCTCGACTCTCTTTCATCTTTCCCTCTCCTTTCCCCCTCAGTTGTCTTGTCGATCCATTTGCTTTCCCCCGCTTCTCTTGGCCGGGGTAAATTAACTGAGGTAGAGTCGAGTAACGTGTTACGGCCTATTCACTCCCGAAGAGTTTTTTTTTTGTTTGATGTTTAGTTTATTCTAGTTAGAGCAAACAGATTACTCCTGGAGCTGCTTCTAATACTTTCTCAATCACATTCATTCTTTTTAGTTTGCTCCTTTCTCTATTTCTCCCACCCACCTGTCTCTCATCATCACCCCCATCCATCACTCCCTTCCCTGCATTTCCTTCCCATCATCCCTTAGCTTCTTGCTGCAGTCTGATCGGTTTGCTGCAGAATGGATAATTCGCCCATCTGCAGTGGTAGGAATCTCTGCAGATGAGTGGTTTTGTAACTGATGGAAACTGTCTGGGCCCTTCACGCTCGTCTTCTTCCCTTCTTCTGACTGTTTTCGGTTACTTATCTCCAATCCTCCAAACTTCTCTCCTAGGGTGCCATGTCTCCCCTCTCACCGCCTGGTGCGACATCAGACAATCTGTCAGTGCTGCAGTTGTCAGTTTGAGGGGAAGAGATGGACACGCCATTTGACTCCTTAAGCATTAGGAATTACACAGAGTCTGTGTCCTTATCTGTTTAAGATCATCTACTATATGTAGTGATTCATTCTTTCATTTTAATGATGACTACCACATAGTAAGAAACAAGTTTAAAACAACTTACCCACCAAGTCATTATTGTGTTTGGTTGAATTTCAGTGAGATTGAAATAAATTATAGAAACTCATCAGCTACTGAGTCTCTCCTCTGTGTCTCTCTCCTCTTTCCTCTCCTTTCAGGATTTTGGACAAGGAAGGAATAGCAAACACAAGGATTTTATTAAAAAAGTCATCTGAATGTGTTTATCGGGGAATAATCAATTTAGATTTTTGTGGGTTGAAAACAGTTAATTATGTTCCTTAAAACTAAAAAGTTGTCTTAGAATATGTAAAAGATGGACAGACCTGCTATGAGCTGCTGGCTATGGCAATTATTAACAGGAGCTAATGATTGTTTATTTTAACTGAATGACAAGCAATTTTCCTTTTTTTGTCATAATTACGTCTGTGAAAAGTGTTGGTTTAATGAGGGCTGCCCTGATCCGATAATGACATTGGAAATTGATCCATATCAGACAAAAAATGAGTATCAGAATATATCAGCCTACCTTCTAAAATCTCATTGAAACACTTTGCTTCTAGCTGATTGTTTGAATGTATGTAACTCTTTGCTGAATAAGAAATGAGTCATGTTTTCTTTGGTATTGGAAATGGTACTGGAAATATGAAATAAGCAATAAAAGTATGAATGGTTCTTGCTGATATTGCATCGGGTTAATATGGGTATCGGTACTGCAATCTTGGTATCGTATCGGAAATTAAAACTTTTAGAGTGACACTCCAAGCTTTAATGTTCTTTTTTTTCTTTAGTGCCTTAAAATAACTTTTCTGAAATTATGCAATAAAAGATGCTCTTTTGTTGTCTTGTTGCTGATCAGGCAAAATGCCTCATGCAATGTTGCTGTTCACTATGTTGCTGTTTAAAACTGTCCTGCCTTTGTTGAAGCTTTACTTACACTGGCTTACATTCCCACGGAGAAATCTTGAATTTAAAGTCAAATAAGTTGCTATTTCAGTCAATTACATATCATTTTCCTATTTCTAATCCTCCTTTGCATCACCCATGTACAGCTTTGAAATGGAAGGACCCTTTAGACCAAATTTTCAAAGCCATCTACACTGTAGAATTTTTCAGTAACAGTGGGGATGTGGCAGCCCTGATCTGAAGAGTGAAAATGTTTTGATGAGGCTACTAATAGTGAGTTTAGGCTAATAACAGATATATTGCGAATTTATACTTTTAGTTATGAGAAGAAAAAAACCCAGTAGCTGCAAAACGTATAACATTCAGACAGAACTGTATCTTTGAGATTGTTTTTAAGCATATTGTGCATTTTGTGCAAGTTATGATCATTTTGCCTTTCATTAAAAGTAACAGTTAGTTTATAAATTTTTTGCTATCAGCCTATAGGGGGAGACAACAGTCAGCTGTTTAAAACTTGTTTTTGTTTTAAGGTGGCGCTGCTTCTGTTTTGTACAGTTTTTGTACCATCTTTAGTTTTCTTTGCCAGAAATACAGTAAAAAACATAAAGGCTGATTTCTTATAACCCAAGTAGTTATAAGAAATTATAACCCAAGTGGTTATAAGAAATCAATAACCTAAGATTTTAATGGTTTTCTTTCAGCGAGCCGATCTAAAGTTTACAGCAACAGGTCCAAGGCTTTATCTCCTGCTCTTGACTACAGAAGTTTGACACATGGAAGCATGTAGTGTGTCTGAGGGAGGGGATTGTTTTCCCCCAAACATGGGGCTATAATGTAATTAGCATGTAACATCCAACTGCATTAGTCACCTTCCTACCATTGTGACCCAAAAAACATTGACATTGTTTTATGGTTTAAGGGACATTTAGCGGTGAGGAAACTAAGAGCTGCTGAAACAAAGATTAACGCAGGAGAGTGTATTTCTTACTGGGATTGGCTAAACCCAAACTTTGGTAGGCGGGCACTAGCTGTCGTTTCATCCAATCAGCTGCAAAGGTTTTGCTTAATGTCCCTCCTTTCCCTGAATGGATTTGACAGAAGTAGTCCAAGATTAATCGTGTTTCTTAATAAAAATAAAAACTATACCTGAGTGGTTTCCAGGTTAAGTTTCTTCTCTACCAAGTTGTTCCGTTTTTTTCTTTAATACAGGCTAAAACCCTTGACCTTGATTTACTTGCATCAGCCCTCTGTGAGCAGGCTCGGTTAGATCATTGACTTTTTAATGGAGCGGTCGGGCAGGAGGTTGTGTGTAATGAATGGCTCAGCTTCACAGCGTTTGTAGTTAGCAGCCGATGATGAGCTGAGCCCAGCTAAAGTATTAACCTCTGAGGTTCACGGTGCTGACGTGCATCGATTACACTAACATTAGAACAAAGGACGATTTTCTTTGTCTTGATTTATAAAACAAGCTGATCTTCTTCAAATGAAATCAAAGTTTTACTGTATAAATATAGAAGAGCTGCTTTCAGTCTGGAGTCTGATTTGTCAGGAGATTGCTGCGTGTCTGACCTCCGAATCAAAGGCTTATGGGAAAGGAAAGACACATTTACCCTCAGAGATCAATATAGACCCCACTGTGATGTAAACTCACCTTCATGAACCAACTTTGCTGTTATAGAGCATAGTGTGCTGTTCAACACATGCATGCACAGTATTCTGCAGAATATGTTCATGCTAATGTGTTAAAGAGGAAATAATTGATTCAATGTGTCTTAATCTCTTTTTCCACCAGTTCTTCCCTTACGGCGATGCATCTAAGTTTGCCCAACATGCCTTCAGGACCTTCGACAAGAACGGTGACGGCACCATCGACTTCAGAGAGTTCATCTGCGCCTTGTCCATCACATCACGGGGCAGCTTCGAGCAGAAGCTCAACTGGGCCTTCAACATGTATGACCTGGACGGAGACGGCAAAATAACGCGGGTGGAGATGCTGGAGATCATTGAGGTATCCGTGCTAAATCTATTGCAGAACAGAAAGTATTGTTTATTGATTTTTTCTTAAACATAAAACCCTTTTTAAATCAGTGGCGGTGCGATGGAGGAAACTGAACCAGAAAACTGAACATCCACATCCTGTTTATGCACTGGGAACGTCAGCCTGCAGCTCACTGCTACAGGAAGTTAAAAGCAATAAGCAGTGATGCTTAAAAAGAGGCAAAGACCCAAAGGAAATCTTTTATCAGATTCTGTTCATATTGATTGTTTTCTTTGATGAGGATGTTTTGATCATCTAGCTTTATGAGACATAAACTCCCGAGGAGGCTATCAGTGGATTGCTGATCAGATCCATACTGTGTGGACATGTGTTGTTGCAAGAAGATATCAACTATTCTCCACAGGCATTTCCAAATAGAGCCTTTCATCGACCACATGATGGCGCTCCATTTCTGAGATTGGAAACAGAGCCAAAAATATCTGTTTGTGAAAAATGGTGGAATTCGAATTCATGGGCTGCATCATCCAAGGACTCGGTCCATCTGGACTGGATCCTTTAAAGTTTGTGAAAATAAGAAGACCAGAAGAGTAAATTCTGAACAAAGACTTCACTCATGAGAATAAAGAGTGGAATAAAGGTGACAACCACTGGGAGCGTGAACAAATAAAAGCCAGTGTAATAATATGAAAGGGGTAGAAAGATATGAGTAAATTTAAACAATGCATGTATAAAAATATATATCTGCAAAATCTCTTATATTCAACAACAAAAAATACTTAGTTAAGCAAATTATGCAAAATAGCAAATGAAAAATAAAACTTCTATCAGATGTATAGTCCCCACACTGCAGATATAGTAGAATCTGTCCTTAAATTACAGCCAAACCCATTTACACAGATAAAAACCTTTAGATAAATCAAACATTACCCGCCACATATCTGACTTAATAACCATTAAAAAAATAATTTTCATTAATTTAAGACAGAACTATTCACATACTTGTATTATATTAAACTGAACTTCCAATATTCACCACTGTTTGGCGCCAAGTACCATTTTTCTTCTGATCACAGAGCAAATCACGGCTTGCTTTGCCTCGCAATGAATCCTGGGATACCCAAGGCTAGATAGGATACACCGGACCTGTCCTTTAAATCAGGTAAAAAGAAAGACACATTTGTAGGCCGCATAATTAAGAGTCTTGGAATCCGTCCAGATCTCAGCGCAGCGCTATGACGTAATCGGCCTACGAATCTGGCCTTCTGAGGACGCACCCCATGAATTCAAATTCAGCCTTAATGACTCCAGCTTGTTCTTTCATGTCCAGAATAAAGTGACTCCTTCAACAAGGAGGGCAGAAGGGCAAAGCTAAAGATATAGCAATATTTATAGAAAGTTGAATGGAAGCATAAAGGAAAAATCAATCCTAAATAATTTATTTAAATCTATTTTATGAAATATTTCTTCAGACATTTAGTTTTGGATTATGACCTGTAAGACAAAATTATCAAAATTAAAAGAAATAAAGGCTTGGAATATTTACTATGTTTAATGAATCCATCCAATACATAATGTTTCAATTTTTGAAGAAATAAAACAAAAAAATACATTTAATTTTTCCACGAAACTTAAATTGTTTTGAATGTATCTGCAGCATTATTATTATTTTTCAGCATTTCATTAAGTCTGGCACAAACACAGGATTTTCTAGAGACTAAGCCTTGAACCATCTACAATCATCAATTTTCTATCACACGTTATCCCAGCTGTGGTCGTGAGGGCTGCTGGTGCCTATAATCCAGCTGTTTACGGGCGAGAGGTGGGGAACACCCTGGACAGGTCGTCAGTCTATCGCAGGGCAAACAACACAGTCACACTTAAGTAGAATTTAGAGAGCCTCCCACAGTCATGTTTTTGGACTGTGGGAGGAAGCTGGAGTACCTGGAGAGAACCCACGCATGCTCAGGGAGAACATGCAAACTCCATGCAGAAAGAAGACGCCAGGCCGAGAATCGAACCTAGAACCTTCTTGCTGCAAGCAGCAGTGCTACCCACTGCCTCACCGAGCAGCCCTCTGCACCCAGCAAATTAAAAAATAAAATTAATATATTTTGGTGCTTGTTGGTCCAGCTTTATTACTATTTTTTTCCTGTGTGTTTCCTCCTGATAGGCAATCTACAAGATGGTTGGCACGGTGATCATGATGAAAATGAACGAGGACGGCCTGACGCCCGAGCAGAGGGTGGACAAGATCTTCTCCAAGATGGATAAGAACAACGACGACCAGATCACGCTGGAGGAGTTCAAAGAGGCGGCCAAGAGCGACCCGTCCATCGTATTACTGCTGCAGTGCGACCTCCAGAAATAGGCCGGGACGCAGCAGAGAGCGCTCCACCAGCCGCCACGGACTGCACAGAAAGAATTTCATGTTCCATTCAGTTTGCAGCTATTTCCACTGAAAAAAAAGATAATAATAATATATGCTTGGACTACCTTTCAATGGATCTGCTTCTTGTGTTTGAAACACTCGTGTGCATGAGAATGTTATTTGCTATAAAAACATCTACACACGGTATTCAGCAGTGTGCGGGGGGGCACACTCAACGCCACACATCCAACACCTGCAAACACACACAACTCTACATATAAACAACTTACACAATCAATACATATATATGAAGAAATATAAATATGAAGATATATATATTAAAATTATTTATAGACCAACTGCCAAAATGTGAAGTGTGCAAAGTACTTTCCTTTCAGTTTACCTCTACTGAAGCTTGCGCATCAGTGATGTGCTAACGTTAAACTTGCCGCTACTCTATTTATTGTTCCGATGCTAGCTGTGTGTGTTTTCACGATACCGTCAAAGCGAACCAAATTCCTACAACCATGTACCGTCCTTCGTAAAAAAACTCCACCCGTCTTTTCTTATATTAGCTCTAAGCGGGGTGGATTAGCGTCCGCTCCACTTCTCCCGCAGAAACGAGCCTGTTCTGTCCGTAAATACGATGTTATTCATTTGCATGCCTTTAGGTTCTGCCTTAAAAGTCTCGTTTCCTTTCGGTGATTGAAGACAGAAAGCCTTACAACGCAGTGACTCTGGAGGGAAAGCGTTTTCTCTGAGCGGAGGGAAGATGAAGCAGCCTTATACGGGGCTGTGAGCTTTGCGATGGGTTGAGACGCTTTCCTTGGATTGCTTTACCTGTGGGAGCATGTTTCTGTGTAGATTAGCTGTGCTGTATGTTGAACTGAATCCCCCGCCCGACGCATTTCAAACGCGCTATTTCATTTCTAGTTGGCTGAAGCAGTGATGAAGACAGCGCCATTTTGGAAGAACCATAAAGAGTGCTACATTTGCAGATCTTTGAGGCAAACTCCATGAAAGAAAGTGATTTTAAATGGATGAGCTGAAGATAAATAGGGAAAAACACAGTAATTCATAAAGAGCATTTTTTTTATCAGGATTTTCATTATGGTTGCATATCTTTGAAATAAATTTGGAGTGTTTGAGTGTGGAAGTTACCCAGAGATGAGGTTTCTGTGATGAGATTAGCAGTAGGTGTCATTCCATCACATGCTGTTAGCCCTTAAGGTAAAACCTGGCATTTAGTAGGTTTATACAATTTGCCCTCCTCAGTCCCTCCATGTTTCTTTTACCAGTCAGTCCGATTTTTGTACGTTTTGTTTTACTCCCTTTAGTTTCACTTTTCACAAAATAAAAAAACTTAATTGATGTTGTACCGCCTAAAAAAGATGTGAATATCTGCCCTCCAATGTATTCCACACTTTAATTCTAGGGTCAACAGAAGAATGAAAGAGATTTGGCGAAAAGTGCAGCAAAAATTTTAAAAAAGTTGGTCCAGCGTCATTTCAGCAGTTGGGATTATCTCCTGTAAAATGACCACTCTAAAACTTTACATTAACACCTTCGGCTTCATGATTCTAACCACAACCCTGTGTCTGCTGTAATGATACCAAACGGGAGAAATGTCAAAAGTGTAAAAAGATTTTTTGTAACATGTATTGTGTCCCTGACGACATGGCTGCACTACTCCCTGTGTTGTGATTTACTCTAATAAAATAAACTCTATGGGCTCCTGTCTGCTCTGATGACTCAACAAACCATTTTATCCAACGTCCAGGGTTCATATGCAGTTCTGGAAAAGCCTAGAAAATTTTTAGGTTTTCCATATTTGTTCCATTTACCATTTTCTAAATAACAAAGCCTTGATAACGCTCAATATGCAGTAGTTTTCACTTGGATTTATTCATTTGGTCTGCATGATCTTTGATTCGTCACATCTTTAACACTTTACCCTCAGTATTTACCTGTTGAATTAAGAGCCATGCTATGAATAACACTAAACTCTTAACATTAAAAAGTGAAAATCTGAAAAAAGAAAATCAGTGATCTGTTGGTGCAAATGTTTTTAAGATTTACAGGTAGAGGTATCAAAACAATATATGTAGAAAATCATTTCTAAGAGCGGATGTACCGTTGACCCAAAATCAGCTTCTCTGAGCGTGTTCTCATTCGCTCATGGAGATCACCATGGCGACTGCATCACAACCGACCAGATCAGGCAGATCGTTAAATGACCCACTAACCATATGCTATATGCTGAATCTTTTGACCGCCTGGGTTTATACAGAGGACAATATCTAAATGAGATTATATGAAGAGTGGAACAATATGGAGACAGTACTTTTAGAAATGGTAGCATTTATTTTACAGAACAATTTGACTTTACATGAGAGGTTCATTTCCAGGATGCTTCTTCCCAGAATAAGGACTGAGATAAGCAGAACTTTCTGCCAAACAGAATGGATCAAAACAAAAAAGGTTTACATCACAAAAGTCTTTGAAGAGTTTGGCCTGTTTTCTCGGACTTCAACTTAAGGACGGCCAATTTTGGCTGACTCATATACTTAGCAAAACAGAAAAAAATAAAAATAAAAAAAGCATAAAATGTCATCATAAACAACTATCAATTATTTAATCAAAACCATAAACGACTCCAAAGATGTTTTTTTTGTGTGTTTTTTTTTTTACAAATAGAGAGTTTAAAGATAAAAACCTGACCTAAACTACTTTGGGGGGTCTGTGTTGATCCCATATTTCTCTTTCAAAAGCTTCAGCTGCTCCTCTTTCTTCTTTGTGTCCATCTTCTGGAAGGCCTGCAAAACAACAATACAGAAAGTAAAGTTTAATGCAGCAGATTATTTTATTCTTGTTTCAATCAAACACATGCCTTCGTTTGGGAAACAGACGTTCAGAGTTTGTGCGTTCTGAGCTGCGAATACGTACTCTGTTTGCATTGTAGTAAAGCACCACCAGGTAACGATTGCAGACGTTGAAGCCTGACAGGTGGTCACAGGCATTTTTGGCGTCAAAGATATCTTCATACACAACATAAGCTGTTCCTCTGGTTTCAGGTGTGTTCCCTCTGACAAGAAAAAAAACAGAAAAGACAAGCGGTGAATAGCAGATCGATCAACGCAGGTTCACTATTGTCTAAAGCTAAGTTTTGATTATTATTTAAAAGCAAAGAACATCAAGCTCTAAACAACTGACATTATATGTGTAATAAGTACACAGATAGATCTTTAAATACATTATTTTATTCCCAACTTAAATGTCTCAGAAAACCATTTAATCTTTCCACACAAGTCATTTCCATACATTCTCAGAAATCCAACATGGCGCTTGAATTCGTTAATCGAATCGGAGCTTAGCAGTCATCCTATCTAAACTACCCGACATTTAGGGATATTTTCAAGCTGAACTTACGTTCGGATCTGTCGTATTGGTCCATATTTCCCAAAGATATCGTACATCTCCTCAGCTGTAATCTTATAAGGAAGATTCCTGATGTAGAGGATTCTGTTCACCTCAGGAGGTAATCGGATCTGCAGAGAGAAGAAAAAAAACGTAACAAATTACAGAGGATACAACAAAACTCAGAGAACCTGGGGTATCTCAGATTATTTCCAGTTTCTAAGACCTCTTTTAGAACCTCTGATCAGTGTAACTCCACCATGTTTTCTTAACACTCAACAAGTTTCAATTCAAAACCTGTTGCTAGTGTAAGATGGCTCTAAGTTGGCAGACTTCAGTATCAATGACTGGTTTAAAATTACTCTCACTCTAGGCATCTAGAAAAGAGGCAGGCGCTAATTATATTTATCCTGTGTTTGAGGCTTTCAAACAACAAAGTAATCATGTAGGAAAGGGAGTTGTCAATTACTACATAACTTTAGATATTTAACCATCACAAGAAATAAAATGACTTCTTTGGGGAGGGCTTCATTGGATACCAGAGGAACGAAGTACATCTGCTCTTTTTCAATTAACTTTTTTCTCACTTAGGTTTCATAACAGAAATAAAAATAATGTACTTTACTTCCAAAAAAATTCAACCAGCCCCTCTGGAAGGTGACCCAATTTAAAGGGCAACAAAATTCAAGCTGTGAAAATTCTTGTACAACAATGTTTCACAACAATCAAAATATAAAAAAAATCTACATGTTTGCAGGTTGCTGTGTTACAATCAGCTAGTTTATCAGTCAATAGTAGAAATTGTAAGATTAAGAGTGATGAGCTGATCTCACCATGAGCTGTGCAAGCCCAGAAAGTGCAATAATGAAAAAAATAAAAAATACAATCCAGATTTTACACAATAAAATATATAAACAGAACAAATGTGATTAATGGATTTGATTGTTAGATCACCCAACTCCATTTGGGAGGTTGTTGAAAATCTTGGTTGTAAAACGGGTGTACATTATAATATCAGGTGCTAATGACTTTAAAAATCCACTCTGATTAAAACAGAAGATAATACATATTTTCACGAATAAGAATTTAAACTATTTATAGTCAAAATATTATTATTGGTGTGGGTTGGTTTTCTATTGCAGTAGCGTAACGTATTTTTAAAATGTAAGGGGTTATAGTGACACTGTGAAGCATATCTGAAGTGTAGTATTTAATCTATTTTTTGTAAACAGTAATTCTCCAGTATACTCTTGTTTGAGTAATCATATCAATGAGCATCACTTTTAATCCACCCGTTTTTGCCACTAGAAATATGACCACCCTAAAATACACATTACAAATCCAAAGTCTTCGCACACAATCACGTTTATGAGGATGTCAACATGAACAAGAATAGCAGTTTTAGCTTGCTTTTCTT
This sequence comes from Cyprinodon variegatus, assembly GCF_000732505.1. Lineage (NCBI taxonomy): Eukaryota > Metazoa > Chordata > Actinopteri > Cyprinodontiformes > Cyprinodontidae > Cyprinodon > Cyprinodon variegatus. Next base: position 158,677 of record NW_015151853.1, read on the forward strand.
GTGTTGCTACGTAAACATTATGCTAATAATAACTCTCCCTGTTTGGGAGGACGTTGTGCCTCATAAACAAAAAAATTACCAGCATTCTATGATACTAAATAGTTAATACATAGTTTATTATCAAAGCACTGTACACAGAATATAAAAGAAATAACTTTATGAGTTACTTCAAAGCGTAAAGTGGTTATTCTAAGACGCACCAGATAGCCAGCTAACAGCTAGCCGCATGCTAACCCGAACATTATGTTGTATTTGAAATTAATTCGTCCAATATTTATCGTCATTTATATACGTTAACTTACGTTAGCGCGTTTGGCTGCCTGCATAGCCATGATGACGGTTTAGTTTGATTACAAAACGTGAAGAAACAACAAGCACGCAGTGGCCTTTTCCAATCGCCGTCAAAATGGAAACAGTCGCCAGCTAGTGACAAACTTCCGGTTTAGAATTTACAGGTTAATAATGGCAGTGCTGCCCCCTCGTGGTGCACAGACGAAAACACACATAACATAATTTATTTGAACAATCGAAAACTACAGTTAAATCATGTTTTTGCTTAGCACACCTTTCGATAAGAAAAATTATAATGACATAAAAATACGCAGATCATTTGTTTGTTGTGAATATTACATATTCTTTATAGAAAGCGTCTAAATTGTAAAACATTCAAAGTGTTTTAGGGATGTATATCATCATTACAGTGTTTCAGTATTTTATAAAGTCTGATCACACCACCAGGTTTATCTGCACAGCAAAACAGCCTCAAACAAAACAACTCAGTGTTTGAAGACAAATGGCTCATGTGTTAGATTGATCATGAATTATTATTTAATATAACACAAACAAATAAAAATAAATAGCAAAATAACACTTTTAAGATAATATTTAATAAAAACATCATTTCTGTCATATCTTTTTATTTACTTATGTTTAAGTAAAGTAATATTTTTTTTTATCTCAATTGCAAGTTTAAAGCCTTTGTTTCTTTTTTTTTTCTAAGTAAATAATCTCTGATATGTCCCAAAAAATCCACTGGATCACAATTTCTTGAAAAGCTGTTTAGCTGGGAATTTATTTCTGCAAAGGTCTACCAGGAACTGCTCTTAAGTGGCTTATGTTTGTCAAAATGGGCTTTAAATTGGGAAAAAAAAGTAGAAAAAGCTCATGATTACGTCATATTTTTATTCCATCAATTGTTAAAAAAGTTATATTATCACACATACAATATTTACCAAATTAAAAGTCTAATATGATCTTCTAATATCAAATATTACTTGTAAAACTAATTATTGTATTGTTTGATTAAATTAAGCTAATCAGAAATCATAAAAAAAGAATTATTGCATCCTATATATATATATTAGTTTATTTATTTAGAAAATATATATCTATTATATTTGTTTCCAAAGGTATTCAATTTATATTTAGTTTTTAAAAAATCTACTCTTGTGGCAGAGATACTCTTGTATTTTTTTAATAAATATATTTAAAAATAATAAAATAAAAAAG
>NW_015151853.1:165200-166589 GCF_000732505.1 Cyprinodon variegatus
ATTATTATTTACACCCCTAATATTAATATTAAATAATAATAATAAATAATAATGTAAAAATAATTTTTTCATTCTTTAGGTAATGCAATATATATGGTATAGTTAAAAAAGGACAACATTAAGCTAAAACTAGATTTATGTTTAAATCCAAAGCTGAAAAAGTTAGCTCGCGTAAGTAGCGTAGGATGCCATTTCCATGGCAGATCGGGCACGGACGGGAGATGAAGCAGGATTTGAAGGCATTTTATTTTTCAGGAAAAATACGTTATTAACCTTATACACATTATAATTTATTCTACTTACTCTGCTTTGGGAGGGAAAGACATAATCTAGGTATCTTTTACTGAATTAAATCATGGGTGACCCGGGTGTATATCTGGTTGGGCATCCGCAAATGAGCTGATGGTACGGATCGTGCTTCCATGACGGATTGGGTAGTGACACTGCATCCTCCAAAGGCCAGATTCCTTGGCTGAGTTTATCATAGCGCAGCACCGGGGCCTGTTCGGACTGGATGACTTCTTGGTTGTGTTTGATTGTCCAAGGACCCGGTGTACCTGAGCCGGATCCTTCAAAGTCAGGGAAAATAAGGAGGCAAGAAGAGTTTGGCTATCGATTCAAACTAGAGATGTCCCGATTTAGGTGTTTGCACTTCCGATCCGATACCGATACTGGCCGATACCAGCCTATCCGAGCATGTTTTTAAGTTTATGTTAAAGTATTTAGCCTTAGTTGTAAGACTGATGTTGAAAAAGGTTTTAGGTCAATAAAAATGCAAAACAGACAAGAGTGGAAAATAGTCTATTAACTTAGAATCAGGACTCTACTCTTGAAAAAAGACACTCCTTAAAAAAAAAAATCAGTGCAAATAATAGTGAACGATTACACAAAAATGCCTTATACTCCCAAACTCCTCACACACACTCCCTTCAACTGTTTGCCCTGACTGCTGTCCAAGCATGACGGGGAGATTCTTTTTTACAAAGACGAGCATTTCAAGATTCTCTGGTGTCAGCCTGCTCCTGTGTTCATCAATGATGAGTGAGACTGCGCTAAAAAGCCTTTAGCTTTCAACGCTGGTGCAGGGAGCACTGAGGAACTTGGCTGCCGTTGCTGCCAGGGTGGGTAGTCGAGCCTGATTTTCTCTCCAGTAGTTAAAAGGATTGTTCTTACTAGGGATGCACGATATAATCGGCCCCCTATCTGTATCGGCCTTAAAACTGAATATCGGACATCGGCCACCCCACCGATATTTAACCCGATATTTGATCAGCTTCTGAGTTTCTAAAGTCAAAAAAAAAAATAATAAAAAATACTACTTCTTCCTCAAAAACTTCTTATTTACAGACTTAAAAACTTCTAAAGACGAGGGAAAAAAATATTGATACA
>NW_015151854.1:0-1400 GCF_000732505.1 Cyprinodon variegatus
TTTGCGTTTAATCTTCTCACCGTTATGTTCTGCTGCGGGTCTTTTGGATTTCCTTGCTGATTTGACAAACGCCCAGTTTGGGTATCTTCAGATTTGAAGACAATCTTTAATGTGTTTCTGTTGGTTGCTCTTCCCTGTTTTAGTTGGGACATGCTCGGCCCGCTGTTCTAAGGTTTTCTGATCCTAAACAAGCTTTTGTTTTTGGTCCGCTCTATAAAACCTGGAGCTAAAGGCTATTTCTGACATTTTGAATTGAAAAAGCTTTCTGGATGGAAGAGAAACATCTTCAAACTAGGAAACAAAATCCAGTGGATTGTTTTTTGTTTTTTTTTACTTTTTTGGAATTATTTTTAAATGTTTATGATGATAAAATATTTAATAGTTTTTAACCCCGTGATCATATGGGAATGTAGGAGAATACAGTAGGAGCGTCCAGAATCCACGTAGATTACGTCACTTCTTCCAAACTATAAGGTAACTTGAACGTACCCCTCAGGTGTCTAAACTGACCCCTAAGTTACATCACTACGACCGATTAGCTTGTTGTTTGCCGCCATGTTGGATCCATTGGATCAAGGAACCGACCCAGGGCCCTCATAAACCACCAAATCCTCTCACCATCTTTGTGGAGGCGCTGTACTCGTTCTGGTCGTCAAGGTGACAGCGGCCGTCGTGCGGCTGGACCAGTCCTCCCAGCCGACCGTCCAGAGCGAGGTGCGGCACGTCGTCTGTGGCGAACACCAGCAGGTGCGAGGCCTCCTTCCTCCAGCCGATTTCCTTCTGTTGGAGCCAAACAGGTGGGGGAGGGGGGTTAAAATCAGAGAGTGTTATCAAAGGAGGAACAGATAAAAGAAAAATAACTAAACCTTTTAGTTTCCTTTTTACTCAAACTGACACTTTCTTTCTTTTCTGGAAGCCTGAGAACCGACCCGAACACACGGACCCACACAGTTCTACAAAAGGCCCGGTCCGGCCATTATGGCATGGAAACAATGGTTGCATCCAATCAGCAGAGAGGCCCTTTAGGCGCCCCTTTGTTCATTCTGTAAAGTTCTCAGAGCGCCGGGCGGCTGACCCGCAGCCTCTGAATAACAAACACTGCTTGTGTTGGAGGGAAGCAGCTCTGCGATGCTGCTGTTCCATTCTATCTAATCATTTCTATTCAAGTCTACAGCTTCCCACTCTTTTTATTATTCTACAAAGTTTGAGAGGCCAATAAAACCTTTATGTACTTTGGTTAATAAATCAGAAAGTGTGAAGGTCTGGAGGAAGAATCAGAACAGCTGAGGTCTTGAAGCTTAGGACGGTTTTTCATCATCCTCTGACTGTGGAAACTCTAAAATCCCATGCTCATCCAATCAGTGAACTCAACACGCATAAACCTACGAGGCCAGCTGACA
>NW_015151854.1:2917-6591 GCF_000732505.1 Cyprinodon variegatus
GCCTCTGCATTTGGGTCCTCTAAACCACAACCAAAACGTGACAGTAACTCACTCTGCTTGCTTTTGATGTTATTCTGAATGATTAATGCGTCCGGCTTGCCTTTTGTCTTTTTTAAGTGCTTTACACTTTTCTTGCTCAGTTTATTAGTAATAAAAAAAAAAAAAAAAGCTATGAGTGGAATATTTACAATAAGATGGAGCAACTGCAGGTATGAAACTGAGCATGTGTGCAGAAACAAGGAAGCAGTGTGGCTAAGCCAGTTAGCAGATTCCAGCTCTGGGAATCCAGCCTGAACGTCGGTGTCCATACAGATAACAGATAAACCGATTGGTTGATTAGTTCCTATTGAGACGCCGTTTCCCTGTTTGCGTTTGTTAGGAAACATGAACTTTCCTTCTCTTTGATGTTCTGATAGGAGGTTCTGGTTTCCGTAGATCATTTGATTGGTCTTCAAACAAGTGTTGCCTTGCTAAAAGGCATTGAAGGACAGTCAGGGAATATTCTTTTATCACCATCTGGTTTTCTGGTAGTTCTGTGGTTCTGCCAGCAGATGGCGCCACATCTCATAGTATCCGGTGCTGAAATTCTATTAAGGCTCAAAAAAGGGAAACTAAACTCCATCAGGATGGAAGATTGATGTAAATAACTTTATTTTATAAAGTGAGTTTGCATCTTTGACCTTCATCTTTAAAGGCCGATTTATGCTTCTGACGCAAAGCCTCTGCAACCATCAAATCTGTCTCTGTGCGCGACTACGCGTCAGATGGTCATGATTGGTCCTTGGAATCCCTTTCCGCACTTGGTCATCATTCTCGATTCAGTGCCGGGGCGCGCCATTTTAAAAAAAATGAGGAACAACTACAATGGACAACTACGACGAAAGGTTGATCGAGGAGCTTCGGGAGTACGATCCGTTGAAGTTCTCGCGAGTTCTCGAATAGGCTCCCCCTTGCGGAAACTGCTGTACGTCCCTAGAAATTCCAGACAGACGTCGCAGAAGCATAGCAGCAAAACTGGTTCGCTACCAGAACTAGGCGACATTTGAAGTTTGTGGCTACAGAAGTCTAATCCGCCATTAATGGAACAGGGAGAATTTGGAAGCGTGGAAATTTCGTAACCCTTTATAGGGCAAGTTACAGTTTTTGATCACTTGCATACCCATTACAAATGGAGTCCCCCCCCCATCCCTCAGTGAGGTCTAGAAGCACTAGATCTATATCCAGCCGTTCAGCAAGGATCCTGCTACATGGCTGAACATCATATTTTGGCATTTGACCAATTAGATGAGCCCTTGAATGATAGATTACCTACTGGAAATTAAGTTGGAAAAAAGTTAACAATTCAAGAAAAAAAAGCTTATTGAAAAGTTAAAAAGTGAATAAGCCCCGTTAACAATAATATTTAGGTTTATAAACAAAAAATGTAAGTGCCAGCATCAGCATTAATGCCTCTAATTTTGTACTAAAAAAATGTGTTTCTTTCACTCCCAAAGTGTTTTTCATGAATTTCTTATAGAAGCACTTTTGTAATTTTTCTTAATATATTCGGGCAAGTTGGCGTTTCTTGTTATTAATAATTATAATAATATTACATTTTATTTAAAAGACGCCTTTCTGGACACTCAAGGTCACCATACATAAAGCAAAAAACAAACACAGTGTCAGAAATAAAATGAAAACACTTAAAAAATACAGAGGCTGGAGGAACTATCAATAATAACTTATAAACTATTACATTGACATTCATTTTTGCCATCAAAATATCCATTTTTTAATGTTACAAAGGTAATAAGGTCTGTCCTGGATTCACACTATTGGCTTGAAATTTGGCTTTTCAAATGAGTGGCCTATAAAAGGTTAATGAATACATGGAGACAGTCGACCGTTTTGGACAAACCAGAAGAAAGAACATAAATATGAGATAAAAAACTAAAACTATCATTCTAAAACTCCAGAATCCAACACTGACCTCATTTATATAGCAGGCCTCTTCTTGTAACAGAGGGGATTTAGGAGCAGGAGGCCCCGGATGCATGTTTTCCTGCTGCTGAGTTCAGTGAGAAAATCTGTGCTTTTCTACCTAAAGGAGAAAATCCGCCTCCAAGAGCTCAGAGCCAAACCAGGAGACGTTTCTGCTTCCTCCGTGATAAACTTTGCTAAGTATGCAGATAAACTAAGAGATAAAGATGGAAAGCAGCACCTCAGCAGATAACGATGCCGAGATCGTTTTAATCTGGCTTTGCCAGAGATTGTCCCTGAATGAAACAGTTACTTTAATGGGGATAACTGTACAAGTTTGGAAGATTTAAGCTGCATTTCTGCAGCTAAACTGGAAAAATTTTATCTAGATAAGTTATTTTATTCCTTAAAATAAGTGCATTTTTCTTGGACTGAGGAGGTAAAAGAGACATTTTGCAAATGGAACAAGACAGATACTCTTTCCATTGGCAAATCGTCTCATTTACCTACTCAAATTAAGGGTAAATAGACTTAATTTAAGAAACTAGATTGTTTTTCCAGTGTAGAAAACTAAAACGGACCACCAGGCTTAGCTCCACCATCAACCAGCCGCTATTTGAAAGACAGCAGCTCTAGTAAATTACAAGGCAAGCTGCTGTCTTCCTTTAGAAAACAATTAGAGTGGGGGAGGAAGGCGGGACGTGACCGGGCCTGTGAGCGACTCGTCCTCCAGCTGCACCAGACTCTGCTTCCTGTCTGTCACCAAACTCACCCACCTTGCAAACGGCCGCCTGCAGGATGGCGTCGAACCCGCCCTCCGGAGCGTCCCGGTTCCGCGACACCAGCTGCTTCTGCACCTCCTCGTTGAAGCGGTCCACTTTATCGGTCAGAGAGAGGATGTTACGAAAGCCGAAGGTGGGGACGCAGTTTGGGAAGAGCTTGTATCTGAGAGGGAGACATGAGGGGGGATTAATCAAACGACAACCAGAATGAAACCATGTCTGAGAGCAAAATAATGAAATGCTGGATCCAAAACACTTCATCTAATACAGGGAAATAATGTATAATCAGCAGAATATCATCCTATGACCTACAGCAGACAGAAGGACATAAACATGTAATCCAGTAAATGACCAAATTTTTATTTTTAATTCACAAAAAGTTAAAAAACAATCCATGCAGCACTACAAAAAAGCACAAAAATGTCCAAATGTGTTAAGTATAAAATCATACAGCTCAAACTAACAAATCGAGCATATATTACACCTTATATTCTAAATAAAAAGGACAAAGAAAAGTGTAAATTGTGCTGGCATGGCTGTGGGTCAGAGGACACACTGCTGCATATGCTTTGGAAGTGTCCTCCTGTCCAAACATTCTGGAGGAATATAACAGACACATTGTCTCATATACTAGATATGAGACAATGTGCCCTCTGGATTGTCTACTTGGAATAAAGACTTAAGACTCTACATCAAAGAATGTGGACTATATCATATCACTGGGCTTTTTAGCAGCCAAACGTAGAATATTGCTGAACTGGATGGAAAGGAACTATAATTGTTTTTAGGGATGCAGGATATAATCGGCCCCCTATCGGTATCGGCCTTAAAACTGAATATCGGACATCGGCCACCCCACCGATATTTAACCCGATATTTGATCAGCTTCTGAGTTTCTAAAGTCTAAAAACAAAAAAAAAATACTACTTCTTC
>NW_015151854.1:8054-10759 GCF_000732505.1 Cyprinodon variegatus
CGAGTTTAGTCCGACGACGGAGGGACATGAGGGCCAAAAAGAGCGGAGAGTTATTTTCCGTAATTTTGGTCATAAAAACAAAACAAGCCGGCCTCCTGTCTGCTGTCAGCTACAATTTGGGAGAGGAGCAGCGGGGCGTCTGTGGAGGGGGCGGGACGTCTGGAGCCGAGGTATTGAATTGCACTCATTGCACTGATTTTTTGCAGGATTTTTTGATGCACCTTTTCTACTTCTGTTATTTGCTGTTTCTAAAAAAAAAAAAAATGCATAATGATATTACAGCTTTCATCGATTTATTTCAAACTTGAAACTTTGTTTAGCCTGTAAGGTGTTAAAAAAAAAAAAAAAAGAAATCGAAAATAATCGAATCGTTGGGTCAGAAAATCGATACTGAATCGAATCGCCATGATGGATGTGATTTACACCCCTTACTGCCAGTATTAAAGGAGGAAATCAAGCAGTTGGTGGCGGTAATGCACCAAAAGTTGTTTGCCAACCGCCATAAAACACAAGAAGAAGATGACGAAGAAGGAGGGAATCAAGCAAGTCAAAATGGCGGCGCCCGTCACAGTCAGAAAGTTATGCTTGATTATTATTGCTGTACTTCGGTGTTATTTAAAATGCCATTATTTAAACTGTTGCGTGGAGAAGATTTCGATTGTTGTTTATAGTTGAAGAAGAAGTTGTTCTCATTACCGCCACCTACTGGAATGGAGTGTGAATCGCGATGTGCAGCCAGACAGAGATGACGCGTTCTACTCATGCGCTCTTGTTATCAGAGAACCGAGCCAGGGAAAAACCGAGCCGAGCCCACCTCTGGAACTGGTCTGCAGTTAGCTCGGTCCGGTTGTGTCTAGCTCGGTTCAGTTCAGTTTGCTTTCCATTTACACACCATAAGTTATCTCAGTTACTGAGCTCGGACCGGTCTCTGCACGGTTTTTAAAGGGTACTGTAAATGGGGTATATGTCTCTTTAAGGGGGTGGGGTATTGGATCAACAGGAAACTTTTCCAATTCAAACCAGGAAGCAAAGTTCCAGTGGAAATAAAACCAGCCTGAGTGGATTTGCAGGCTGCTTCCTACCCGTTGCAGGGATTCTCCTGGTACTTGGGAGCGGTGTAGGAGAAGGGGGACATGTTTTTATCCACGAAGGAGCCGAAGCCCAGGCGGAAGTTGCTGGTCAGCTTCCCCATTTCCTCGGCCAGCTTGGTGCCGAGCATACGGATGGTGTCCAGGTCGTCCTTCATGGACAGCGAGAGGTCCATCAGGTAGTAGAGGTCCACAGGGTAGTCCTCCACCTGCCGTACCTGCAGGTTGAACGAGACGGGGTCTCCTGCAGGGGGGCGGAGTCAGCCGGGTCAGGCACAGACGGACGCCGTGAGCTTCCTTTACACACGGGCGGTTCTTACCTGGCCGCAGGCTGAGGGAGATCTTCTGAGGCGTGATACTGACCACGTCGTGCGCCGCCCCCGATCCCTTGCTGCTCAGGGGACGGCTCTCCAGGACGGACGCCGCGCTCCTCGGGGATTCGATGAAGCGAGGCTCGCAGCCCCTCTTTTGCAGATTTTGCTTGAAATCGCATCGTGACGTCAGAGAACGCCGCTTCCCAAAGTCCTGCGAGATCAGAAGCAACAGAAATCAGATCTTAGAAAGAAAGGCCATCCTAGATCTAAACCATTACTGGAAATCTGAGCTACGATGAGGTTTTACCACTGAGCCACATCAACTATCGTCGGGTAGATACAGCAGCACTCTGGGCTCAGACTTAAATAGTAACTATAGCAACACCGTGTAACTTATAGGCACCAGTTTAGCGCCTCCTAAAGGCCACTGGCCTGTAGCAAAGTCCCTGAGCTCCTGGTTAAGGCGAGGAAACGTTCCTCCTCCATCAGAGCAGCAGGAACATGTCTGATCGTTTAGGCTCAGCGCTAACAGGAGCTCAGCTTATTTTTATTCTTTTTATTAATATCTGAGGACAGGAAGGACAAATGGAACATCTTAAAAAATGACTTTCATAAAGATTTTAGACAAATAAAACAGTTAATCTACTTTTAGAAAACGAACGGTTGTTGTTGACACAAATTTAAAAGTAGTGTAGCTTAATGTGGCTAACTGAGCGAGCTAAAAGAGGCTAACCTGTTAGCTACCGAGCACAGCTAGCCACAGCGCTACCCAGCTCTTTATATCACGGTCTAACAGTTACTTTGTTCACCAGAAACTGATTTATTTTTCACTTTTGTTATCGATCCGGTAAAACTTCAGTCATTAGACACGCTAACGCTACAGATCTGCTGACTCGGCACACGGACGCTGCATGATGTTATTAACGTTGCCCTGGCAACCACTATGTTTTACATCATGGAGCCACATTTAGCCAATCAGGTAGCATAACGTCACCGGCAGGAAGCAGAACCGAGCAGATCTGGTAGCTACAGCGGAAAGCAGCAGCAATCCGACTCTAAAGGTACAGAAGAAGAAACCTGCCAGCAGGGGGCATCGATACGTCGAACAGATCGTGAATTAAGCTAACAGTTACCGATTAGCTTTAAGCTAAATCAAGAGAAAAAGTCAAATATCCAGATGCGTCAAATCATTCTTCAGATTAAAGATTCTCTGAAACTTTTTCCTTATTATGAAAAAATAAATAAAATTCTGTTATTCTTTTAATCTACTCCAGTATCAATGAACTGAATGTCTTTTTATGGA
>NW_015151854.1:12389-14911 GCF_000732505.1 Cyprinodon variegatus
GGCCCTAATCCTCTTCCGTACCCGCAGCAGAACATAACGGTGAGAAAATTTAACGCAAAAACATCTCTATCCCATATGTTGCTGGAGACTCGAGACGATTTTCACCAAACACAAAATCCCAGCACATTTCAAACCAAACACACCCTTAAACAGAGACTAGTGCATCCTAAAGACAAACCCCCAGACCTAATATGAATGGAGTGTCTGCAGATCAATGCAGGTATGGAGCATTGCAGGTTAACAAAGAAGCCAAACCACCCCCTTTCCAAAGGGGTGGACCCGTTCATCTGGTTCAATTTGCATGTTTTCTAAACAAAAACCAGGCTTTGTTGGGCTGCTGGATTAAACCTGGAACTAAACGCTATTTCTGACATTTTGAATTGAAAAATGTTCCTCGATGGAAGAGAAACGTCTTCAAACTTGGAAACCAAGTCCAGTGGATTGTTTTTTAACTTTTTTGGATTGACTCTGACCTGGATGACTGAGAATCTTCACCAGCAGATTTAACTGGTTGTGGATTCATCCAACTGGATCCACTAACCGCCTCTGTAACGGGCCTTGAGACGACAGCTAGCGTTATAGATATAAATCGACTGATTCGACTTTTGTTTCTAAACTGAACAGTTCTTCATCTTCCTCCTCCACCTGCTGCTGCAGCTCAGGAGGCCATTTTGGACTCCATCACCGCTGAAGCAGCTACAACCTTCCAATCTGCCCCATCCGGAAAACTGGATCGTTCTGTTTTGGCTTTAGAGCACCACTGTCAGACCTTTTATATCTAAAACACGCTTCATAGAGCGTCCTCCATTTCTAGAAACATCACAACCACATCTGGAGATGAAAAAGCTCCCGACTCTCAATCAAATATTAAAAAACTCAGGATTCTGAAAAAAAAAACAGGCTTCTTAAACCAGAAAAACTGCATTTAAAATGATTCGCCTGCTTGTTCAAACTTCCTAAACAGATTTCCGCCCTACAGGTGTCTGCAGGGTGGCGGTCATTCACCTCTTGGGCGCACCAGGCGCAGCTGGGGTTAATCAGGAGGCATTCCTCGCAGGACGTGGCGCTGCCGCTCATACAGACGTTCAGACCTGGGAGGAGAAGATCAGCGGCAAAGTTTGGAGGAGAACAAAAGTAGAAACAGGAGAAACAACACCTGACATCTCAGAGGTTTTAGGGCTCAAACCGATGGAGGACGTTTGATTTGCAGGCGGACAAACAGGAAGTGGTTCCTGTAACAGTTCAACACCAGAGAACGACGCTGAAACGGATCCACAGCGAGAAGAACTGTCGACTCGTAACCCGAAACCAACATTTCAACAGAACCAATTATTGTTCCCATGGCTGGAATAAAATCTCATACAGACTGTTTTATATCTTTGAAGTCTTAAATGTGAATGTTTAATGTTTAGTTTATTCCTTCACGCCTGCAGAAAGATCCACTAAACAGCAAAGTGAATAAAAATGCTGAATAAATCAAACTAAAGTAGTTTCTATCAGTGGAAATCAAGTAAAATCGTTCATTTCAGATCTTCTATCTGCAACGGAGATACTGAAGTTACCCGGTATAGAAAAGAGTCTGACATCCCGATACCCGGCTGACTGACCCGTCTGACAGTCGGCTCACTAGTCAAGACAGCTAGATACCTGATTAAATGACCTGTCAGCCAGGTGTCTGACGGGTCAGACAGCTCAATATTCAGCTGACTGACCCGTCTGACACCCGGCTGACTGACCCGTCCGACACCCGGCTGACTGACCCGTCCGACACCCGGCTGACTGACCCCCAGTCAGATGTGGTGGAGGGTGCGGAGAAATATTGATTCAGGGCCTCCAAACAATAACTGTCCAGCTCTATAGAATAAAATGATAGATTTTTCCAGAACAACCTGAGCCGTCCTTTACCCGGTGACCCGCTTCTGAACTTTTATCACCCAGGAAAACGTTAGAAGAAGAACGACAGTAGAAGGTTTGGTTTCTACCATTCTCCACATTATTGATCACAAACAATGACTTGGAGCAGCTGAGCTACAATAACATGATTCATAGAACTTTAGTTTTCTCATATTTCATGTTGATCTAAATCTCCTTCAGCCTAAGATAGCTGCTCTCCTCATGGGGAGTTCTATCAGCTGATCAGCCAACCTGTTAAAGACTTTAATCTGTAGATTTTATCCCCAGTTGTTCTGAAGATGAACCAAGATAACGAATGCTCATCAAAACCAGCAGGATCTGTTCCCTGGTTCTGCTCTAAGCGATACGACAGGAAAGCTGATTGATTAATTAGGAAACTATGGAAGCTGATCAAACATCATCGGAGTCCAGCAGGGATTACAGGTCAGTTTCCTCCACAATGGGAGCTGAAGAGGAGATTGAAAAATATTCAGGATTAGGTTTGATTAATCTCAGCCAGAGTTCAGAGTTTAATCTGAAATATGGACTCCAGTCCAGGGGAGGATTTAGGAAATGTGGGGCCCTAGGCAAATATAGGGAGGGGGGCCCTCTGAATGGAGAAGACAACC
>NW_015151854.1:18256-20009 GCF_000732505.1 Cyprinodon variegatus
ATCTCAGAATTCTGACAGCTAACAAACATGTTAGCATCAAGCTGTAGCCATGTCTGTTTTAGATCCTATCTCTCTTGTTTTAAACACCTTCTGCTCTTCCATTAATCAAATAGCCTCACCGGGGACCCTTCAGGCACATAAAGAGTCAACTAATTCCGTCATTTTCCATCAATGTGTTCCTGTTCCTCCCAAACAACTCATATCTTTGTCAGTAATCTCCACATCTCTGCCTTCATGGAGCCCATCTACATTAAGATCCACAATTCTGAGATTAAAGTCCGAATTCCGACCTTTTTTCTCATATTAAATTGAAATAATATTCAAAAATCAGTTAACCTTTCTTTTATTTTTTCAGTGGCCTTAATATTCTTCCATAAACTTCTAAAAGTACTTTAAATATGAAATTATTACTTAGTGTTCAATAAATGATCAGTGTTCTTAATTCAGAATGTGCTTTACTGGAGGCATCCATGTTTGTCAAAGAACATTACTGCCACCATGGGCGTAGGTTTGCATAGGGACCATGGGGACATGTCCCTACCAACATTTTGGACCGACCTACTTGTCCTTACCAACATATATTATGTTGACTATGTTGAATATTGACAGATAAAAACATTTTTGTTTATATATATATATATTTTTTTTTTACAATTTTGGTATAATTCCTGCTCTAAGTCGGTCGCTCTGTAAGCTAAAGACATGTTTTAGAGTCTCTATACTCCAGTTAAGGATTAATCGATCACTAAATTTGTTAACATTTTAATAATCGATTATTCCGATGAATTGTTTCAGCCCAAGATAAAATACATGATATGGGTTAAATAGAGTTACTACAGCCTAGATGACTTGTAGAGTGAAATTAATATTCTAAATGCTCAGTGTCAGTTCCAGTGCTCATGTAAATACAATACATTTATTTTGTGTCCCTTGAATCTATAATTTTGCTTTGTTTCATGATACAGAGAGAATATTTAAAAGATAAGAGTGGGTTTTACCTCTGCACAGTTGTATATCTTCAAAAGAAAAAAACAGGATAACTCCACATATAACAAACATATTTAGACTATATTTAGTTAAATAGGCACAGATTTACTTTCTGTCTGAGTCGCTGGTAATTTGAAATGCAAACCTTTTCAAAGTGGAAAAAAAGTCATAATTCGTCATTCATCAGAGCCGATGATGCTTCAAACATTGATAAACATTTTTACAAATGTAGCAAGAAATGGTGCTTTTATCTTTAAACAAAATACACCCGGATTTCCACGTCAAGCATAAAAAGACCAGCATGCATATTTTTGCATAGGACCAATGACATCAGACCAATAGCGTCCCTACCAAAGTTGAAATCAAACCTACGCCCTTGACTGCCACCTACTGGTTAGTGACGTCACGGTGCGGTATCGGCTGTTGATCAAGTCCCAGTGCTGTATCTGGTGTTGTGGTGAAGTTCGATAGCAAATCCTCCCTCTTCAAATTGGCAATCCAACGACCAACCCGTCTGTGGAGGATCAGGAATCAGAAAGGTGAAATAACAAGTGTTGCACCGATACCTATACCAGTATCGGGCGGGACCCCGATCCAGCACTAAAATGGTGGTATTGGTATCAGCGAGTACCAACAAATAGGGCACCAATACCATTTTGAGAGCCAAAAGTTTATTAACTATTGTCACCCATTCCAGGTAGGCAATAAAAAAGTTCTACTGGATTCACTTTGTTTTAGTCTTTTTCCTGCTTCACAAAGGAAGGCA
>NW_015151854.1:21200-22651 GCF_000732505.1 Cyprinodon variegatus
TTTTGCAGCTGAATATTTTACAGCTGAAATTTTTGCAGCTGAATTTTTTGCAGGTTAATTTTTTGCAGCTGTTTTTTTTTTTTTTTGCAGCTGGATCTTTTGCAGCTGATTTTTTTTGCAGCTGATTTTTGCAGCGGAATTTTTTTGCAGCTGAATTTCTTCCACATAAAAATTTAGTGTAAGGAATCCAATGAATTAAAAAAATTCAGTGTTTAAAATTTGGTGCTAAAAAAATCAGTGTTCATTGAGACTTTGAAAAGAGCAACATTTTGTACTAAAGAAAGCAGAGAATGTTGTTCATTGGATGTTCCTTTTTTTGTACTGAGGCGCACAGCCTCCCCTGCTCATATCAGCAGACAGTAGCTGATTTGGTTGGCAGGTCAGAGGTCACATCTGACCCAGCAGATTCCTTTAAAGGAACAGCAGACGCTGAAGGAGTCTCCAGACTCTCCTCCAGGGACAAAGATAAACTCAGAATCAGGTTTCTGAAAATGCTGCTGTTGCACAAGTTCAACAGAAATTCCTGTTTTTTTATGAACCTCTGGGCCGCATCTCTGCCTATTGATCACAAACTCTATAACAGGTGAAGGACGAAGATCAAAAAGCTCCATCATCCCCCTGCCTCCACCTGTCAGCTTTCTGACTGACCCCCGCTCAAAGGTTAAAGGCTTTACATTACTGCAAGCCACCCGTACGCAATATTATTATTCTGATTTCTCCCTTTGAACCCGCTTTAAGCGTGCTCATCACATGTGAGGTTGTTTGTTCGGCTGATTATGGAAAAAGCCAAAGTTCCTGGTTTGTGCACTAAAACGTGACCATTAAAGCTGGAAAAATGTTTAGAACCTGCAGATTTCTCACTGGTTTCACTTTTAACATTTAAAACATAACTTGGATCATGCAAACATGAGAAAATGCAAACAAGCTTCAAAGAAACCAGAGAGGATGAAATCATGTTGGTTTAGAAAGAAAAAGATCCCGCTCTCATGTGGCTTTTTTCCCAGACAGAGATCATCCAGGCAGAAAAAAAAACGCTTTGATGCCAGAGAGGATTGTTTAGGGTTATACCCCCCAACATTTAAACCACCTTTTCATATTTACACAGATTTCCACTGGTTACCATAACAGCCCAGTGGCAGAGTTACCATTAGCCAACAGTGGGCGGTTACCTGGAGCCCTAAGTTCCTGAGGGCCCCATAAACTCCTCATATACATTATGCCTCTGCAGTTCTCACTTATTGGATAACATTCATTACATTTATGATTTTAAAAAATACTTTCAATAAAATGACTGCATGGGATCAGATTAAAAGGAGAGACTAAAAGAAAAAAGGAAATGAAAAGGAGGAGAAGAAGAAAGAACACATGGAGACCATAGACATTTAATGAGTGGGTGGCGCCATCTTGGGGCGATCGACATATACAGAGACATATAAATAAATATGTATGTC
>NW_015151854.1:25873-27666 GCF_000732505.1 Cyprinodon variegatus
TGTTTAAACATCTAACCTATAATGAAAGTAGCTTTTTTCAACCTGCAGTAAAAAGTCTGTATGACATCAGTTTGGTCTGGGAGCTCTTGGTATGGTGTGTTCACTGATGGGGAGAAAAAAATCAGATTCAGCAGCTGTTTTTTTGTTTTTGTTCCCCGTCTCACGTTCTCTCCTGTTCTTCCTTTCTGCTCTGATTGATGGTCCTTCCTTCCTATCTGCTCTGCAGTACGGGCTCTAAAGCTCTTCCTTTAGTTGGGTTGAACTGAAATTAAAACTACGGTTAGGAGCCTGGATGCCCAGCCTGATGGACGGCCTGTTGCTGCAGCGGAAGTTAAAATCTAACAGATAATGGTTGTTTAAAGTCAGAGAGCATAGGAAGGAAGGATTTCACCATGCAAATGCATCGTTCATGTTTGATTGGTTTTACAGACAGATTAGGGGTAAAGTTTAAATTCTGTGGACCTGCTGATTACATACTGAATAAATATTAAACATTTAATAAAATACAAATACTTATATTCCAGTAGTAAATCTGTGACATATTACAGATTATTGCAAAGACCAAAAACCATAATAGTTTATTTTAATGCATTTCTTTAATAATTCAGTGTTAGGTCATAACTATAGTTACTAAGGTGAGTCTTTGGTGAAATAACTGCCCAGTCCTGCTCTAACCTCTGAACAGGGAACGATTTACCATTAGGNTGGGTCGTTTTCATCGAATGTCGGTGATTTTAAAGTCATTTTGAGTGATAAATAATTATTATTTTTTTCGATCATTCCACTTGCCTGGCAGGCAAATGCAATGAAAGTTGTACTCTCCCAACAATAAAAACTACTTTCCCCGGGCGATCGGGCGATGGTTAACATCGAGCCCTGTAAATATATATATATATATATAGAGAGAGAGAGAGAGAGAGAGAGAGAGAGACACTGTAAAAATGTATAAATATATATTTCTATATTGTTACACTTTGAAAATACTGTAAAAATATCCAGAGCTGTACATTGATTACTTATCCTTCAGATGCACAATAATGTGCTGCTCAGTGCCGAGTCGCCCTTCTTCTGTTCTGCTTAGGGTAGCGGCTTGACCTCCCCAAGATGGCGCCCGTAATTCCTGTGCTGCGACAGTCAATGCAGGTCTACTGTCATATCTCTATGTCTATGAGACAAAAGGTCAAATCAATCAGACGTCTTTTCTGACATAAGGTTTGGCCTTGGGCCCCTAATTTCTTAAATCTGCCTCTGTAACATAACAAACACCTGATTTTCTAAACAGTTTGGATCCTTGCTGGGTTTAAAGTTCAACCAGCGGAAGAAAAATCGGTTCTCTGAATAAAAAAAAGCCTCATCAGTAAAATTCCTGATAGAAGGAAAGTAGATCAATGATTTATAATAATCTGTTGTTAATGTCAGACAGGACAGTTAGACTGTCTGCACTCTGCTTTGGTTTTATAGTTGATGAATAAACCTGATGAAGTCACTTTCATCCAGCGGGGAAGCAGGTTTTTCCTTAGAGTCCAGCTTTGGTTTGACGTTTTCAGCTAAAACCAAACGCCTCCACTGGGATGCAGGTCAGAAGCTTCTTCCAGCTGCTGGTTTTCATCCGGCTTCATGTTTAAACATCTCACCTAGGATGAAAATAGCATTTTTTTCTTCCCCCTGCAGTAAAAAGTATGTAGTGAAATGTTGTCTGTTTGGTCTGGGAGCTCTTGGTATGGTGTGTTCACTGATGGGGAGAAAAAAATCAGATTCAGCAGCTGTTTTTTTGTTTTTGTTCCCCGTCTCAC
>NW_015151854.1:28516-29904 GCF_000732505.1 Cyprinodon variegatus
TATAAACAATGTCTTTGAATTTTAATGTGTTGCTTTGAATGAAGAGTTTATCAGTTGGTTCACGGTTTCCCACCTTATTAATAAGCCTTAGAGCTTTATTTTGCAACTTAACTAACTTATCAATAATAGTTTTATTTGCATTTCCCCATACTTCTAAAAAATAGGACAAATAAGGCATGACCAAAGAGGAATATATTATATTAATATGCAGGTTAAATCTTTTATTTTAAATAATATTCCAAGTTTTTGCAGTTTTTTTTCTAATATATTCTATGTGAGGCTTCCGACTAAGTTTGTTGTCTATAATAATCCCTAAGAATTTTGTATCATAAACTCTTTCAATTTCAACTCCATTTATACAGACGGGAGCCAAGCAGAACCTGCCGAGCACATGTGGGCAGGATGGACCTGCTTTGGGCCAGTGCCTCCTGCAGAGTCAGGTTTAACTAAGCCTGCACCTCAATAGCTGGATCTGGTTCTCCCTTTCACCCTCGGCCCGGCACTGACCCAGTAGTTCCTCCTGGTTGAGGCATGTGCCTTATGGATTTTTACTACTTTTGGTGCAAAATAACTGCGGTGAACAATGTGCATTTTATTTATTTGCTCCAAATCTGGAGGGAAAGACAAACTTTACATGATAAAAAGCTGGGTCTCTGCTATTTAACAAAATAGACGTACAGTATTTTATTACGTGTGACCTTCAAGTACCACCGTAACTTTCAGTTACCTGTTCTTCAGTGTTTAGTCCTGTTTCCCTCCTAGACTCTTTCTGCAGCTAAATCATGGTCCTTGTTTTGCTGGAGTTTTTCCTCTCCAGGCACTGAACGCTCAGAATGTTAGACTGCTGCAGTCAATCCATTTGCATGATCTTAGAGACTCTGAAGTGTTTTGAGATGACATGTAAAGGGATAAAGGGAAAGCTCACACATCCTAGATGTGAGTGTATGACATAATCTCACTGAATGCTTCGCTTTGTATAAAGCTGAGTGTTGTCACAACAAAATCATCGATGGAAAGCAAATTTATAAACCAAAGGCGGTCTGGATGAATTCAAGTGGAAAAACAGGCGGCTCCAACTTTGATGGAATGTCCTTAAAAAAGCTCAGAATGAGGCCCAGTATTGTGTGTGACCTCCATACAACCTGATGAGGTGGAGGACGGTCTCCTGAGGGATCTCCTCCCAGACCTGGACTAAAGAATCTGCCACTCATGGACAGGCTGTGGTGCAACGTGACGTCCGTGGATGGAGGGAGACATGATGTCCCAGATGTGATCAGTGGGATTTATCTCTGGAGAACAGAGATGGGAAGTAACGAAGTACAAATACTTCGTTACTGTACTCAAGTAGATTTTTCTGATATTTTTACTTTACTTTACTACTTATTTTT
>NW_015151854.1:31270-32064 GCF_000732505.1 Cyprinodon variegatus
AAATAACAAATGTGTGTACTTTAGACACCGCTGTGATGCACAGACACTGCAGGCGCCATCTTGGAGAGGTCAACCTGCTCCGCTCACTGGAAAAACGATCTAATAAGTAAAAAAATGTCTTAAATTAAGTGTATTTAGCCTTAATTTGAGTAGGTAAATGAGATGATTTGCCAATGGAATGGGTATGTTTTACTCTTAAAATAAGATAGATACATAAAATGCACTTGAAATTCTTATTTTGAATGTAAATTGTCTTGTTCCACTGGCAAAATGTCTCATTTATCTCCTTGATTCAAGATAAAATGCTCTTATTTTAAGAAAAAAAAAAAAGAATTATCTAGATTTAGATTTTTTTTCCAGTGCTAACCTGCTTTAAGCAGAACAGGAGGAGGATGCCTCAGCACTGCAGCGTATTTTTGTTTAAATCAACAGACCGTTGACATCAGGGCTTAAGGGAGAACTTTGGAAGACATTAATAATCAGCATTACATAGAATAAAAACACACTTTGTTTTCCCACAGTGGCTAAGTTGTGGTGTAACAGCATTAAAAGATGAAAGCAAATGTGGTCCCACAAATATGGATTTTAAAAGGTGTACAAAAATAGAATAAGTAAGAGTAAAAAAAAAAAAAATCCATCAGTATTTTATTTGTTAAGCATTAAAAACAACCACAGCTGATCAAAGTGCTGTACAGGAAAAACAAGTAAGAAAACAAACCAACTAAAGCATGGGTAAAAATAACATTCACATAAATATAAACTAATACTGTAATGTAGTGTTTTTACAAATATAA
>NW_015151854.1:33085-35429 GCF_000732505.1 Cyprinodon variegatus
TGCGCAACATGTTACTGAGCGGAGCCATCGACCATCCCGAAAAGGGCGCAACCAAATCACGCCAGCGCCATAGGTGAAAGCGATCGACGCGGGGTCTAATCTTACATCTATGGGTCTGAGGATCTCATCTTGGTACCTAATGGCAGTCATGCTACCTCTGGCGAGCGCATGCAGAGCTGTGCAGCCCTGTCATGCAGCCGGTCATGCTGAAGGATGCTGCGGGCAGCAGGTCGCTCTCCACTGTCTCCAGACTCTTACATGTGCTAGGTGTGAACCCGCTTTCCTGGGTGAAGAGCACAGGGCAACATGCTGCGAGCAAAACCCCCATCTATGGATGTTTGGCCCTCAGACCATCCTTGTGGAGTCCATTTCTAACTGTTTGTGCAGATACATGACGTGTGGAGGTCATTTTGCAGGGCTCTGGCAGTGCTCCTCCTGCTACTCCTTGCACAAAGATGGAGGTAGTGGTCCTGATGCTGGGTTGTTGCCCCCTGCCAGCCTCCTCCACGTCTCCTGCTGTACAGGCCTGTCTCCTGGTAGCGCCTCTGGACACTACGCTGACTGGCGCAGCAAACCTTCTGCCAACGCACTGGATGAGCAGCACTACCTGATCCACTTATATGGGTTGTAGAGTCCATCTCACGCTAGCACAAGTGTGAAAGCACCACCAATATTCAAAACTGATCAACACATAAGCCAGAAAGCAAAGGCACTGAGACACGGACTGTTAGAGGAAAATTTATTCCACAATTAGTTACAACAAAAAGCAGCAAACTTGAACTCGTTTTTTTTTTAATTCAATGAAATTAAGTAAATGGGGGAAAAAAAAGTCTTTCCTCCTCATGTCTGGGTGGCAGGAGCTGATTTGGTCAGCAGGTCAGAGGTCATATCTCTGATGGTGCTGAGGGGAAGGCTGCCAAGGGCCCCCCCGTGTCGTGTCTTCAGCTCCATCAGAGCGTCCATAACTCCCTGCCGGCCAACATCTGGATGCATCTGCGTCAGCTCGCCCATCAGGATTCTCAGGCTGTCCATGGTGCCGAAGTGCAAAGGCACGTAGGTTTTCCTTCCAGTGAGCGAGTTGGACACAACCCTCCATCTTTGCGTGCCGAAGCCGAGGAGCGGCGAGTCGATCGGCTGGACAGAGAAAGAGGAACTAAGAAACATTGGAGACATTAAAACAGCATGAAGGCTTTAGAATCAACGTAGTCAGTTTTGAACTTCTGCGTTTTGTCGTCTGTTGCTACGATGTTTAAACCGATATGAAAAACCAGCTAGCAGCAGCAAAATAGTGAAAGGGTGAAATGAAGGAAGAAATGTGCTTGAAAGAAGTGATGAAGGCGTGAGAACAGAAACTGAAAGAGGAGGAGAGGAAGTCTGCGTCTTTCTGTGGTCAGTCTCTAAAACCGTCTTTAGCCGCAGACGTCCGAACCTGTTGGAAAGGTCAGAGGTCAATCTGGAAGCATTTATACCTGATCTTAGGCCAGCTGAAAGCCTTAACTGGGCCTGGGACAAAATCTAAAGAATTGATCAGTGGGGTCCCATCGATTCATATATGTTTACATCAATCAGCTTCCGTTCTCAAATATAAAATCCAGACTGAACTGCGAATCGCTGCATCTTTAATTGGAAATTCAACCGTTTTGCTGATGAGCTTTTCTGGTTCCGTTTCACTTTCTCAGTTAAAAAGGAGTTCATTTATTTTAGACAATTCCATTTTGCATAGAATTGTGAGGAATTTGCCTTTTAATATCCATCTTGCTTGAATTCACTCTTCCCTGTCTTTTCATCTCTTCTAATCTTCTTTTCCAAACAGGAAACTGAACTTTTAATTGTTTTGGAATCGGAACGCTGCCGGACAACATGTGGGCTAGCAGAGAATCATCTAGCATCAACCTGAACAGACGGCTCTCAGCTCAGAGGTCCAGCCTTAGATATTCAATAAGAATATTTGGTGATGAAGGCTGTAGAAATGGAATTAAAACCAATTAGCTTCCTGTTTAACAGTAAGTTGGGTTCGTTTGTATACAATCCACATCCAGCCGCTCATCTTCATGTTGCAGTTTTACTTGGTAGGCAGCAGCTTGACATGAAGCCATGATGGCAATTATTTTACATCCAAGTAGTCTGCAGTTCTTCATATATGAACACACATCAATTTTCAAACAGATGGTATCGGTATTGGCCGATACTGCACAGCCAGGTATCAGGGCCAAAAAATGGCATCGGCGCAACATTACATTTTAGTGCAGCATCGGGGTCCTGCCCGATACTGATATCGGTACAACACTAAAAATTACGAGAATAAATTCGCAATGAGAATAGTCCTAAAATTACGAGAATAAAT
>NW_015151854.1:36398-38061 GCF_000732505.1 Cyprinodon variegatus
TGACAACTCTTCCAAGAATCCCTTTCTTCCCTAAAATGAGGAATGTGGAGCATCATGTGAAGTTATACTTTAGCATCGGTTTGACAAATCAGGAAATCTTTTAGCAGCAGCATCAAACTGATCAGGATGTCAAAGTGGACTCTGGTTGCTGATTGGTGGAGCTGGTCCACGGTCTTATGCTGGGCGGAGCTCCAAGCTTTCTTTCTGAAACAGGCTTTTGTACGTTGACTTTACTCTTTTAATATTACGACTTTATTCTCATAATATATATAAAAAAGAAAAACTATCTCTAGCGTGGCCCTAATACTCTAATTTTCACGGAACTGAAAAATGGCCACAGCTCCAGCTGCTGGTAGTGAGAGCCTCCATGCTGCTGAGCTTTAAAGGCTAAAGACACACAAAAATCTTTAGTAAAATTGTTTTCATGCATCGTTCGGAGTTTATAGGAGTAAAAGAAGGAAGGTAGAACATCTCCCCACCTCGTTCTCAGAGGGCGAAGCTTCAATGGCGTCCTGCTTGGACACGGAGCTGGATGATTGGTTCCCATCGATGGCTCCGCTGTTATGACTGATGCTGATGGTATAATTCTGGATTTGATGACCGCTGAGCTCCCGGCCTGCAGCTGCCTCTGATGCATCCACCATGGCGTCTCTAGAGACACAAGCAGGGGCTGATTAAAGCATCAACCATCATCTTTCATCAGAACCCAGAGCAACTGGAACTGATTATTTTCTATTAAACATTTAAAATGATAGCAGCTCACCTCGCTTTGTTCTTTAGCGTGGAAATGCTGACATCTGATGGCTGGAATTTCTGCTTCTGATCCGTCTGGAAAAAGTTATTTAGGGCTTTTATTCATTTACTTTAACATCTGCAGGGATTCAACCAAAAATAAAAAATATCCATATACACATGTATACTTCATGTGTATATGGGCGAGCCTGGGGCCTGAATACTTTAATCCCTGATCATCATACCAGTCTAGCTTTTGTCAATCCTACTAGACCTTTCCAACCACCTCATACGGGCCGATCAATTACTGAGTCTCCAAGCCCTGAAAGTTCAGGACTTTGTTGAAAAAAATAAACATTGATACAAGGAAACATGTTTATTGTTTTTGCCTAAATAAAACTAGAGGAATTATAAGAGAAGTAGACAATCATCATCATCTAACTTTAACTCTCAATGGAAGCTGTTTTCACATCACAGGTCTGTCATAGTAATGAATTAGAACAGATATACCAATAACTTTTTGGACAAAGAAGCAACAGAAATGAGAAGTTAGAACAGGTCTACAGACCATGAACATAAGAGCTACGAGGGATTCTGAATTTTCACTTCAAACCAATCAAAAAAACAACAGAACTTCAGTGAAAAATCTGTAACCTGGACATTAACCAGCTGTGTGCTTCAGTAACAGGGAAGTAGGATTTGTTTAGTAACGCCTTAAGCTAAAGGAAGTATAAAGCCACCCATCCCTAAAGGTAACAGTAAGCTAACAGGCTAAAGGCTGGTTATCCTCCTGAAGCAGGGCGTCACAGTGAGCTAGTCGCAGGTATTTCTGATTTATGCCCAATATTGAAGGGCGATGTTATTCTACGCCACAATGCCAGAGGGCCAATCAGGAACTAGCTGTGGGTCTAGATTCGGCCGAGGCGGTGAG
>NW_015151854.1:38696-41150 GCF_000732505.1 Cyprinodon variegatus
TTAGCTTTTTATTTATTTCTTTATTTCTTGTTTGTTTTATCATTGCAGGTTCATCCACTGCACAAGCGACTAAAAGGGAGGAGCACTTACATGTGACTGAAAGAGAGGAGCAGTTACAAGCACCTACATTCACTGATCTTTTGGTTTCAAACTCAGCCGGCATGACAGGTCGGTTAATCTAAAAGTTTTTGTTTTGTGTTGGCTTTACAATAACATTTTCTGCTATGTTATTTTATTCTTTTTTATTTAATCTATTGTCCCTACAGGTCCTTCTACATCTGCACCCACTGCTATAGATTTCCCATCCACTGCCTCAACAAGCTCCAGCTATCAGAATAGATCAACAGCTCCTCCAATTGACCCAGTTGAATGGTCAGCACTCCTCTCAGATTTAGAAAGGACTGATCTGGTAAGAAGAGGGCCAGTGCCCATCAGTGACACCTCTTCATTCCCCAAGACATCAGATGGACGAAGCTTTCACTACCACTATACATACAATTAGTTAATGGGGAAAAAAAAATCAAGCAAAGCTGGCTAATTTATTCAAAGAAAAGTGAACCTTATTTAAGTATCTGTTTTTGTAACATTCTATTTTTGATATTAATGTTTGTCTATTTTGGTTTTATTTATTATATAATATTGCACATTTGCAAATAATTTATTAAATGTTTGTATTCAAAAGGTTTATTTGGTTCATTTGTGTCAGTAATGCCACTGTCATCAAACCTTTACCAGCTCTGCTGTATGTAATTTATGGTCTGGATATAGTTTGAACATTTTAAGAAGCTTCATATCAACCCCATACTGCCCCCTGCTTGTCATTCCAGTAAAGAGGTAACGGTGTGTAGTCACCTCTGCGGTGTTGCCAGGCAGGTTGGACATGCAGAGCTCCGAGCTGCTGCTCTCATCATCAGCTGACTCTGCATCTATCGACAGATTTAAACAGATTCAATACAGTCGTTTAACTTTGGATGTTTTGTGCTTTATAAACTAACTTTGATTGTCGGCCACGTCTGAATTCGGACCGTTCTCTGCTGCAAGTTCTTGGAGATTCAGCTCCTCTTTAGCGTCGAACCAAATATCATCGGTGCCGGGCTCCTCAGAGGCTGCAGGATAGACAATGAAGATGAGTCATCATTTATGGTTTATGAGGCGATTCAAAAGCCGCTCACCTGTTTGCTTAATGAGTCCATCATTGGCCAGATCAGCAGCTTCTTCGCTTTCGTCTTGCGTCTTTTTAAGGAAAAGCAGAGTCAGCGATGGCTGCTGCACAGAATATGTTCTTTGATTCAACTCAATTCAGTTTATTTCTATAGNTCATCTGTCCATCATCGTATAAAGCCCGCCCTGACAATTTGATTGGATCGCCAGATATTGTGCGAGCATACTTGCGCTACTGTTTAGCAATGCCAGACCGAACTTCCCGACCTCAAACGTTGTGGGCGGGACCAAGTTCGCAATGGCACCCAGGCTAACGTATATCCGCCCTGGGGCGCAAAAATCTCGTTAAAAGTTGTACATTCGCAGTAGGTCCTCTGCAATACAAACGCAGAGGAGCGCAGGAAGTTTATTTGCTCATCAGCTCCCGCCACAGCGCAGACGCTTTGCGACTGATTGACAGGTCGAGTCGCGGGATTTGGAGACGCATTGGAGAGAGAAATGGTGCTAGAAACGTCTTTTTCCAGGACCTGGTTTAGCTCCAAGGGTAGGCTAACTGCCTGCAGCGAGGCTAAAGCTTTATCCTGCTTTCCCTGCCTCCTTTTTCAAATATCAGGATCTGAGCCAGCATGGATAAAGACAGCTAGGACTGATTTAAAGCACTTTTTAGAAAAGGCAAAGAAGAATGAACAATCTGGGATTCACATGGAAAATAATAGAATATAATCTACTTTTTCAGGGAGTTTGTTCATTTGCATAGTTGCTCTTAAAAAAACACACTGAGAAAATAGTTTTCATACATTAAAAAAATATAAAGCTGACTAACAGCTTCTCCATTATTTAACTGGTACATTATTTTTTTAGGTTTGTGACACAATATTGGACCATGCAAAACACACTAGTGTGATGACCAAGAATACATTTGATTGGTTTACGGCAGGGATGTCAAACTGGATCCAGAAAGGGCCGTGTGGTTGCAGGTTTTCTTTCCAACCACCAATAGCACCAGACTCCAGTCATCTCATCAAGTGAGTTCAGCATTAACATGATGACATGATGATTGACTGGAGTCTGGTGCTATTGCTTGGTTGGAAAGAAAACCTGCAGCCACACGGCCCTTTCTGGAACCAGTTTGACACCCCTGGTTTACGGTATACGTCTATTTTGAATTAATAGCCCCCCCATAGAAAATGTTACCAGCTGCCACTGTCATCAAACCTTTACCAGCTCTGCTGTATGTAATTTATGGTCTGGATATAGTTTGAACGTTTTAAGAAGCTTCAGATCAACCCCATA
>NW_015151854.1:44385-47496 GCF_000732505.1 Cyprinodon variegatus
GGAAGCTGTGATCAGACCTGGAAGCTCTTTCTCTCCTCATGGCGTCCACTCTCCCCAGGCCTCTGCACCTCCTGGCCGGGGCTCAGGCTAAAGAGGTTAGAGGTCAAAGTTACCACAACAACCAGAAGTCCTGTCTGGCAGGCTTTGTCCTTTCCTAACATCACATAAACACAATCTAAAGGCGAGCAGACACTGTACGAGTTTTTACCCTTTTAGGGCCGATTCTCCAGTCGTGCAAAACCTTTAGATCCTGGTCGTGCATCATGTGTCATGTAGTATACAGCAGGTAACAAGGGGCGATTAGCCTGCAACAAACACCTCTGGATTAGGAATCGTAAGGTCGGGAGAAAATCAATTCATTCGGCCCTCATGAGGTGTTTGTGAGCAGATCCTGCTGATGAAGCAGAGCTACGAGCTAATTTACCAGCACCTCGCACGTGCAAATAAGGGAGTTGTTTTTCTTCCAGAGTGACGAGTCCGACGTGTGGTTTTTGGCCGTACAGTATAACAAGATAAATCGTGAGTTGTGAAGTTTTAAACCTTATGGTTTTGTCGTCCACCATTGAAAATATCGTACAGTGTTTGCCAGGCTTTATTGGTCACCGATTAACTTCAACGACAAAAATGTCCAACATACCAAGGAGGATTTTCCCCTCCGCCACCGATGACCTAAAACACAAACAGGAGTCAGAGTCCAAACCAGATCATGGGGTCTCTGTGCTGGGAGCTGAGGGCAGCATCTCACCTGTGCAGGGGAGGAACCTGCTCCAGGGGGGGTGACCTTAGGGTCCACACACAGAGGACTGAGCTGCTCCAGAGGAACCCCCATCAGGAGCTGCTGCTGCAGCAGCTTATAGTCCCTCTCCAGTTTCTGCAGGATGTTCTTTGTTTCTGTAGGCAGGTCTTCGGCTCTGTAGAGAGAAAAACGTGATATTTACAATAGAATTCAACTTTATTGTCATTACACTGTCACAAATACAAAGCAACAAAATGTAGTTTGCATCTATTCAGAAGTTCTATACAGGATATTCTTTCAGAAAGACTTGAGTATTTTGTAGGAATTTAAGTAACAGCTCTAGACTGGTTTAAATTATTTCTATCTAACCGATTTCAGTTTGTTCATGTTAATGATAGATCTTCCTCATGCTCAAAGGTTACCTCTGGAGTACCACAGGGATCAGTGCTAGGACCAATTCTCTTTACTTTATATATGCTCCCAATTACGGAGCCCCCTAGGGGACATGGGGAATTTTTTTTTCTTTTGCGTTACCTCGCAAAATTTTGTGTTACCTCGCAAAACCTTTTGCGAAAGTTTTGCGTTCCGACACAAAACCTTTTGAGTGAGAACGCAAAACCTTACTTCGGTAAAGTGAGAAAGATATTCACAGATTAAGACTTCCGGGATCAATAACTCTTGTTGTTGAAACACAAAAGGCGCCTCTTTCATGTCCTGATAGCACAGACTACGTATTACAAGAATCAAAAAGCGTTATTTTCGAGAAAAACGAGCCGTTCTCCGAGCTGGATGTATTACATTGATCACTATGCACAGGCAGCGGCCAGGCGAGTGGTTAGGAACCGTCTGCAAATGGTAAAACAACAGCAAAACGTTGCAAATAAAAATCAATAACTCCACTGCCATAAAGTGCAGAGACTCCAAAATCACAACACACACCAAGGGGCTCTTGGTGATCGCACTACAACAGCTGGTTTGGAAAAATACACCTTTACTTATTTTTTAAAGATTTTTTTGTTATTATTAAGCATTAATATCGTCCTATTTTACCTCATAAAGAACTCCCATCTGCCTAGCATCTCTGTGTACTTCATTCACAAAAAGTTATAAAAAGGTGTATTTTTTTGTGGTTGAAAATCACCCACAACAATAAAAGCAGTTGCTTTTATTGTACAGTAGCTTACAGTGCTGTAAAGTGTCTTGAGATGACATCTGTTTTTAATTGGCGCCATATAAATATACTGAATTGAATTAAAATGAGGCTCGGGGTGTTTGGTTTGGTGCTTGCTAATGGCCGTATAACATTCTTTCATGGCTAGCTTGGCATTAGCATCCAGGGGAATATACAGAGGATGATAGAAGGTAATAAGGTTTACATTTGACCATTAAAACTCCACATTCTGTGCGCAGCGTCTCTCGGTAGTAGGGTCTGTGCACCAAGCTTTGTTAATATAAATGCACAAACCTCCACCTCTGGTCTTGCCAGAGTCATCTGCTATCCTGTGTGTGGCATCCCGTTAGCTCAATTGCACTGTCTGGACAGCTGAGCTGATGCTTAGCTATGTTTCCGTAACAAGCATGGATAGTTGCGATGGATAGTCGTAGCTCGTCCGTTTTGGAACATTGGTGATGAAAATGCTTGGTAAAGGGAGCAGAGGTGCTGTTAGCTTTAGCGTCGCTTGCATCCCTACATGCTTACACCATCTTTGTTTACATTCTCATCGCCGTCTGAGTGCATTTCCACCCAGGAGGGGTGGGCAACCTCCTGTGTTCTGAAGCTCTGGGATGAGTCAGAGATCAGTGATAAAGCTGTGAAAATGGTTGCTCCTAAGGTCCAAAAGGTGATGTCTGCAGTAGGACAGCAATGCAGCGCAGTTCTGAACAAAAAGTCCAATGAGAAGTAGATAGAAAACCACTAAATGGATTTTACTTTTAAGGCTAAGCTTCTAGTTAGAGTGGCTCAGGTTATCCTGAGCTATCTCTATAGTTCTGCTGCTATAGGCTTAGACTGCTGGAGGACATAGGGACCTCTCCTGTGGAACCAACTACCAGTTTTAGTCCGTGAGGCAGACACCCTGTCTACTTTTAAGGCTAGGCTTAAAACTTTCCTTTAAGATAAAGCTTCTAGTTAGAGTGGCTCAGGTTATCCTGAGCTATCTCTATAGTTATGCTGCTATAGGTTTAGACTGCTGGAGGACATAGGGACCCCTATTTCATCATTCTGCTTCATTCTATCTCTATTCTCCCACTCTGCAGAATCTGTTAGTTCAATCTCTAACGTTCTGCTTTCTCTGCTTTTTCTCATAGTAGCTTCATCTTCTGTTTTCGCTCAGGGTTCACAGTCATGCGGGTTCCAAGTTTCCCCATCTTCTTCT
>NW_015151854.1:47844-48967 GCF_000732505.1 Cyprinodon variegatus
GGATCAATGTGGCTCTTTGAACAGTTGCAGACCCCGGATTTAGAGAACCAAACATTCAATCATTTCAGTCCTTATCTTCCTGGATCTTTTAGACAGGAAACATCTGTTGTGTTGCAATAGGAAAAGATCGAGGCCGAAACGTTACCTTTGGCTCTTTTTCTTTGGCTCATTGCATTCTTCAGGCATCTGGAGTCTTTTTAACTCCTGAAAGGAGAAAGAAGGTGTAAAAACATGGAAAACAACAGTCCACAGCTGGTTAGGCTCCAACCTCACCTCAGAGAGACAGTCCAGATCAGACATAAGAACCACAGTCATGACGCTCTTCTCCGCTGAGCTTGGAGCTTCGGTCTGAGTGCTGATCGATGTGAAGCTCTTCGGCTTGGAGTCCAGTCCTGCATCACAGCAGGAAGCAGCGGCAGTCCTCTTTACGCCGGGGGGGTTGCAGCTGTTGTCATAAACTGGCTGAACTGGAGCCTTATCATCTGACATGGACAAATTTTCACTGGTCAAGCACATCAGGATGCTCCTGTCATCATTAATGAGGCTGTGAGATTTCTCCCATTCTCTCCTCAGGTCTCCTCCTGTAGGGCCGGCAGGAGGAGGAGGAGGAGGCTGGAGCTCCGCCCTGAAACCAAACCACACGGCAGATTGCCTCCAAACTTTTACTCCACTTCACATTTCATTACATCCTAAAAGGGATCCTAGTTCTTAATTTCATTGCAAGAGTTTGTTCTTAAGTAGTCATTTTCAATGAATACTCTTCTTGGACATGAATCCAGCTTTTCCTGCCTAGGGCCCCAAGTCCCTGGGGGCCCCATAAAACTGTTTACATGTACAGCTATTCCTTATTTGTGCACATTAATTATGTTTTTGATTAAAATCTTTTCTCCAAAATGCCATCAGAATACTTATAATATTAAGTGTGTCTCAGCCCCCCCTTCAGTGTCCACCATATTGGATCAGTCCATTTGCTGCACATGTTCAGAAAGGTCCAAACAGACAGCAGCAAACCATTTGAAAACAAACCATGCAAAGAGCAGTGTTGCCAACTTAGCGCTTTAGCAGCGAACTCTGCTCTCCAGAGCGAGTAGATTGGTAACCCCGCCTCCTGCTCTCCTCTATA
>NW_015151854.1:51119-52192 GCF_000732505.1 Cyprinodon variegatus
CAAATGAAAAATGGAGAACAGATAAGCAGATCATGGCTATACTATGCGAGGTGGTGTATTTTTTTTTTTCTATGCGAAACCGCCCCCATAGCTTATCCAACGTATGCCAGCGTTTCTGCCACATTTTTTGTACGTCAGTCATTTGCTGATCTAAATCATCATGTGTCAGGGGCTTCAGCTTTCTGAATCCAGCCTGGGGTGAAACATCTATGAGCTTGGAGTTGGTGCAAAGGAAAATCCAAATAAATTTGCTAAATTGTCAAAATCCTTCTGCACGAATAAAAACTCACCGTGTCTGAAGTGTAGAAGCATAACTTTGGTGGTGTGCTACTGGGTCGTGGATCCAATAACCGGACTCTCCTCTCTGTCTGCTTTGGTCGGACTCCATGACTAAAGGCGTCGCTGCTGTGCTGCTGTTCAGCTGAGAAACAAGAAGCGTCTTTCACCGACGACATACTGGTTTGGTTGCCTCACACGCTGAAGCGTCTTCACTCACTCTGCTCTGGTTCTGTGTGAGCGGGTCGCCGTGGCCGGTCAGGTGGACGGCAGGGTCACTGTGGACGCCCTCAGGCAGCTGTAGCTGCGATCGATTCGCTCCGTTCTGAAAGTCACCTGGAAACACCTTCAACGTCTCACTTTGCTGCAGACGATCTGAGGAGGGTCGAGACTGAAAGCAACTTAACGGAAATTATTTTTTAACAATCCAACTGTTTTAAAGTCAACAGGATGCTGCTCCCTGAAATCCAATGTTTTTAAACTGTATGGTCTGTGCAACGGTCCACAGTGAAAGCTCTGCCAGGCGGCTAATGGATGCTCGGCCAATAGAAACCAGAGTGCATCTGAGTTCCCCGCACTCTGATTATACAGGGTGTAGCAAACCACCTGTTTGTTCATTAAAAATACTAAAATATTCCTTTACCATATAGTTGAGCTATTTTTCAATGCATTTATTTTCATGATTTAAGTGTATAAAATACAGTTCATGATTTGTTTTTACCATAAGAAATGTTCTGATATGCAAATTGCTCGGTTTTGAGTTTTTGGTTATAATGAGCTTTATTTTGAAAAACCGC
>NW_015151854.1:55165-56432 GCF_000732505.1 Cyprinodon variegatus
AGTTATCAAAAAAGGACTCCAGAGTGTTGTTCAGCATGGGGGTGAGTAGAAAATGAAGGCTAATCATGTTTTGGGTGTACTATTCCTTTAAGTCAGCTAGCGCTTGCTCTCTGGATCAGGACAGGTGCCTTTTTTCTGCTGACAACACAACAAATGAGCTACTGCTAAGCTAGCAAAAAAAGCACAATGAACATCCTGTTTGAAAGGTCATTTTAAAACTTTGACCTTTTGAAACTCACAAGAACCCGAGTACGGACTCGTTTCCTCAACAAGTGTGTTCTTAAACAGAACACGGGAAAGTCTGGACATTGGGAGAACGAGAGCACGCAGAAAAATACAGGTCAATTGGAACAGAAGCGTACTAATGAACTTTTATAAAACGAGCGGTTCTGGGGCTATGAAGATCTTTACCCCACAGTAATATTTCTAAAATATCCAGATTCATGTGCTAAACGTCCGAGGAGTTTGAACATGCAGGTAGTTGGAAACAGGCTTAAGATTCTCCGCACAGACGAACCAAGATTAGCTTTGGCTCTGTTTTAGTGAGAACTCTGAATCAGGTCTGTGCTACAGTAAATCATCCTGGATTTTTGGTTGAGAAAGCGAGATAGACGACGTTTCAAGCCAACAAGTTACTCTGAATGAACTCCGGTTGATAAAGGATTTATTAAAGTTCTCCTGAGTGTGTAGCACATCAGAGCTGAGATCCAGGAGAGCGTCAGAGATGGTGACCAGCTTTTTAAAAATGGTTATTGGTTTAGGAAGGATCCAGGTTAAACATCATCACACATCCACACACTTACACTTCAAATAAACATAATCCTCTAACACCTCCAGGTTGGGATGATTCTGCAGGAAGAATTGGAGGCCTCCTTCACCTGGAAAGAGAAAATCATTTTAAGAGACCAACATCAGACCTAGTTTTATACTGGAATGCTCCATTAGGAAAGACAAAGCTAAATGAGAAGGATATCTGATAAAGATTATATGCCTCTAGTTCTAAAAGGGATTTACATTTTCTTTAATCGTATCACAGAAACAAACTTCCCTCCATTATCTGCAGCACCATTTCACAATCTTAATAGTTCATCTAATCAAATGTAAATATCAAACCAGTCTAAGAAGTCAAAGTCATGCTACGGCTTTTATTAAGCTGGAAAATACAATACTCAAAAAAATTAAAGGAACACTTTGTAATCAGAGTAAAGCATCAAGTTAATTAAACTTCTGGGATATTGATTTGGTCAGGTCAGTAGCAGAGGGGGTT
>NW_015151854.1:57258-58706 GCF_000732505.1 Cyprinodon variegatus
CTTTTCTGTTGCTGGTGTTCAATAAAAGTTTGTTTAAAGATCATTTGAGGTGAGAACATTATACTTTTAAGTGTCACTATATGACCCATTTACCGATTTTATGCGTAATTTGAAAGAAAATGTTCCGCACTTGAGAGGACCGTGGCAACCAGCGGAGCTCCGAGGCTAACGGCAGCCAGGGCTAACCCTAGCCCGTCTGCAGCGGCCCTCTCTCGGCATAGCCGTGTGTGAAGGACCGCTGGCTCTGATGGCGATTTTTTGTTGTATTTGGCAAAGTTTTCATTTGATTTGTTTTTATCTGATTGTTCCAATTATTATTCCCCCACTAAATGAAGAAACTCAGAATTTATTATTATCTAGAGACTATTAATAACAGGAGGAGCTGAGCGCGTGGTGACATCATCAGTAGGCTTCTGTTCCAATGGACCCAGATTTATTCTGCGTGCTTCCGTTTTCCCCGAGACCCGATTTTCCTGGGTTCTTCTCAAGAGCATACTTGGCGAGAACACAAGTCTGTATTCGCGCTCTTCAGACTCTCCTCTCCTCCTGCAGATTCGACCAATGCAGTAAATGCTAACCTACCAATGGGCAGAAGTTGAGCCCTTAAGACACGCCCACTCCTCATTTGCATAATGAGGCAGAAATGCGGACAGAAATGTAAATACGACAGGCAGGATTAAATTGCATGGAAGAAATAAATAGGGTAAAAAAATACAAAGAAAGAATAATTAGGGTTGTCAAAAGTATCGATACTCAAAAAAAGTATAGATACTGAAACTTTGTATCCAGATACAATACTCGTTTTTATAAGTATTGATACAGTGCTACTACCAGTGGCACCTAAGCAGTCATTCATCTAAAGTGCAGAATAGAGGAAAATGCACTTTCAGAACACTGTGTGATTGAATAATTCTACGCACTTTTCAGTTTCAGACTTTTTTTTTGTAAGAGGTGCAGCTGCTGAGAATTATTTCTGTTTCTTAACCGTTTTGGCTAGTGTCATTGTTATGTGTGCAAAGCAAAGCCAAGGAAGGAACACTTAATTCTAGTTTTATCAAGCATGCTTAATGTTGTGCACAGTATACAACCTCAAAATACTGTTCTTATTGTTTATTGTATTTATTTATTGTTTTTTATTTATTAATGAAAATATTTCTGTAGAATTTTGGAGTCTTTGTTTTTATCCTTGTATCGAAAAAGGTATCGAGTATCGAATATTATCCTTAGTATCGGTATCGAGTTGAAAAGTTTAGTACTGTGACAACTAGGGGTGTGGGAAATAATCGTTTTGGCGATATATTGTGGTATTCGGCTGCCCAATATGATATCGATCTTTCATTTCTTAGTATCGATTTTCAAAAAAAAAAAATGGTTACATAAAACATTGATGGGAAAATGGGCTACCTCTGCACCGCCACTCTGGCAGAAAGCGCTGTGGAGCCCTTTAA
>NW_015151854.1:59856-62067 GCF_000732505.1 Cyprinodon variegatus
AACTGACCTTGTTCAGCACCAGATGTGCTGTTTGACTAGACTCCAGTTCCAGGTTAAAGAAACAGCAAACAAACCAATTTCATCCTATTTTAACCACTGAAAACTCAACCAATTACTCACCTTCCCAGTTAAATAATCAACTTAGACAATATGACAGATGTTACATAATTAAATAAATTATATTGTTTTTTTTAATACATGACTAAAGGGATAAACTACCACGGTGACCAACGGCCAATTGGTTATCCAGTAAACGAAAAGAGATCAGAGGCTTCCATAAAGTGTATTTATTCAGTGGATTGCTGATAGCCCTGAAAAAGATATCGGTCGCCATATTGGTACTCCCCACACCCATGGAGACGTGCCATAAAATGCCTACGTGTGAAGCATTTGGCTTCAAAAATAAGCAGTTTCCTGGCTGCAGGAAGACGTTCCAAAGGTAATTTCCCAGTCAGTGGATGAACTAACAAATAAATCCATCTATACGCAGATGGATCCTAAGTATAGTTTGTAGCGTAACATTAGTCTGGCTATCTCAGACTAAGTGGAAGTTATTGACTGGGTTTGCCATCGACATTGTGTCTTATGTATGGGCATGTATCGCTTTAATCATCTACAACAACAACAACAAAAAACTATTTAAGGTGAGATCCCATACACTTCAAAAAACACCAAAAAGTAAGTAATTTCATTTTTTTTGGTACATGACTAAAGGGATACACGTACGCTGAGGTAGTTTGAAGTGTGTTTTTCGTACAAAACTAAAGGGATAAAGTCCAAGGGTGTAACTTTATAATGAAAGTTGGTGGAGACACGTTTGAGTGCAGATTAGACTTCCTGCACACATCAAATCTCACTTGGGTCTGGTTGTGAATCAGTTTTGCTGCTATGCGTCTGCCCAGTCTGGAATTTCTAGGGACGCACAGCAGTTTCCCGCCAAAGCGAAAGGGGGAGCCTATTCTAGAACTCGCGAGAACTTCACCGGCGCCGGCGGGAGAGTTTATTTTTTTAAAACAACAATGGCGCGTCTGCTAGATATCACGGAGATGGATCTAAAGTTGCTAGACATCGAAGAGGAACTAGTCCTGTTAATGAAGTTGGCAAAAAGAAAGACTGACCTTTCGTTGTAGCCGTTCCTCCAATGGACAACAGCCGGAAAGGCATACTAAGGACCAATCACAGCTGCTTTTTGGCTGCGCACTTCCGCTTCAGGTCTGCGCGGGTTTGCGACGGTCCGATGCGTATTCAGGGTTGTGAATCCGCATCGGACTTACAGTTACTCGACACAAACGCTTTCAATACAGTTTGTTCTTTCCAAAATTGAGCTCAAAGATATATTTATTGAACTCTTTTCCTATTGTTGAGAACACAAAAGCACCAAAATATATACCAATATTTATATTTATGGGTAGTTAAACATTAATGTGCATTAAAAAAAAAAGGATGAATGTCAATCATCATCATATCGTCGTCCACAGTCAATACCGGTTCATCTCTTTAGTTTAAAGCAAAGGAATAAACGGGTATTGACTGTGGGTGTGCTGGTCTCTCAGAGAACCGGGCTCCAGGGACAACCCTACCTAGAATGATCCTCCGGTCCTCTGGCGCCAGGCTGAGGTACCATCCCAGCATCGCGGTGTCCGTTAAGGCCAGACCACCCCTAGCTTCCACCAGCTCAAACAGAGACCTGAACGGAGACAAAAACTGCTTCACGTCTCATCATGAGGAGGAGGAGGCTCGGTGGTTTACCTCTGCAGGAGCTGCCTTCGCATCCACACCGTCTGTAGCCCGGGCGGCGGTGGAGGAAACATGGCGCCGCTGTCGCTGCCCGCAGGAACTGATCTGGGAGCGGATAGCTCCATTGGCCACACCGGCACACTCACAGCCAGGGGAGCGGACAGTAACCACACCCCGGTCGGCCTCACATCCCACACCCCGTCGGTAGACGGGAACATGGCTGACTCAAAAGAAAAGTCTAATTAACCCTGAACTTCAGAGCTCCACCTTTATGTCTTGGCGCTTTTTAAAAAATCTTCTTTTTTAAGATTTTTGGCGGTTGTCAAACAACTAATTGATGCATTTGCGCCATCTACTGGTATGGAGTGATACGGAAGAGGATTAGGGCCCCTGGAAAAAAAAAAAAAAGTTAACTGATTTTTTTAATTTTATTTCAGTATAGTATGGGAAAAAAGTCAGAATTCTGACTTTTTT
>NW_015151854.1:65090-66996 GCF_000732505.1 Cyprinodon variegatus
CAAGTCATCTTGAAAACATTCTTCTTCCAAATGTTGGCTACATATTACGGGTTTTTTCTCTGGCCAGAAGTTCGATGGCAAATCCTCCCTCCTCAAGTTGGCGATCCAACGACCAACCCGTCCGTGGAGGATCAGGAATCAGAAAGGGGAAATAACTCATGGCAGTTGGATGTTGGAATACATCGAGTTAAAGTGGAAAAAAAAATCAGTTATTTCATCTTTCCGATTCCTGATCCTCCACGGACGGGTTGGTCGTTGGATTGCCAACTTGAAGAGGTTTTGGGTTCTGTGTTCTATTCCCGGCCCGCGGTCTTTCTGGATGGAGTCTGCATGTTCTCCCTGAGCATGCGTGGGTTCTCTCTGGGTACTCCGGCTTCCTCCCACAGTCCAAAAAAAAAAATGACTGTTAGGTTAATTGGCTTCTCTAAATTCTCCTTAGGTGTGAGTGTGTGTGTGAATGGTTATGTGTCTCTGTGTTGCCCTGCGAAGAACTGGCGACCCCTCCGGGGTGGACCCCGCCTCTCGCCCGCAGTCAGTTGGAGATAGCGCCCCTCGCCACCCCTGCAAGGATGAAGCGTGACAGGAAATGGATTGATGGATGTTTTATTCACCTCAATGATTTACAGGTTAGCGGTTTGAAAACATTCAATTAGCTCTAAATGAGTGAAAAGCTAATTTGATCACATCCTAAATTCTGGCTGTTATATGGTTTTCAACTATGTTTCCCTTCTTCTTTCTACATAGTAGTTTAGATTAGTTGAGTTTCACTGGTTTTAGTCAAGATTTTTTAACTGAAATATGTTTGACTTGGAGCTGAATGATTTTTGTTTATAAACTGTTATATTTTGAACAGAAGTTGTGGTGAATTTATTCCATGTATGTGCAGAATTAACTGTTTGACCACAATTAGTGCTCAAATCACTCTTTCATTTATTGTTTTAGATAATATATGACAGTCTGAATAACACATCTCATTAAATAAGATAATTACCACCCCTACTGGGTTGGGCAATATACATCTTAAAGTATCAGAACAGTCGTTTCCGGGCGGGATGAATAACCTGTAAGGAAGATCTTTGCTTTTTGTTGGGAAATATATTCATCATGGACCACAGAGTTAAAATAAAAACTGTTGGAGCAGCTGCTGTCCTCTCCACTCCCACACAGCGCCCACCGTGTTCACAGGGATTCAGCTCCATCGTGGAACAGCGTGTTCAGCTGCTTCTCCTCACCCATGATCTGCTGGGTGAGGAGAAACCAAAATTAAGGTGATCCACCCACACGTGTTGTGACCATCAACAGTAAGAAGGAGCCGGAGGTTTGTTTAGAGTCAGAACCAGCAGCAAAAATATCTCTGTTTTGATGAAACATCAACACAACTATAAACTCCTGAGCTTCTGCTAATGATCCACCAGTGATGGACCAGTTGCTAAGATACGATGTTATGGATGCGATTTTGTTTTTGTTGGTTTTAAATTGATATGTTTCTCTGTCGCTTTCCTTTCCTAGGCTGTCAGAGGAGACATCTGGGTTTTTTCCAGGTCTAAAATTATTAAATCTAAAAACATAAAAAAAAAACATTTGTTCTTGAGCGTCAGCAAAAAGATAAAATCACACAAAGCCAATAAGTGTGAAAAACTGCACACCAGCTGGGTTAGTGGGATTTAGGACATTAGCAGTGGACTGCAGCTAATTACATACAACTGATCAGCTGATCCTGTTGGTGACGCAATCAGCCTGTTTTCTGCGTGCAGGTGTGTAGAAAGTGTACATTCTGGTTCTCAAAGGGGGTCCATTCTCAAAGGGGATAAATTATATCATCATCTTTGTTTCTAGATGTTGGAGCTTGGCCTGTTTTCCAGTGTAGTCCTGTTTCTCTGACTGTGACTAACTGGATGTGCTCTCT
>NW_015151854.1:67847-71472 GCF_000732505.1 Cyprinodon variegatus
GCTGGAGGTTTATTCCTGGTCTAGGGGGGATTTTCCTTTCCACTGTCGCTACAAGCATGCTTAGTGTGAGGGATTGCTGAAGAGTCAATGACTCGATGCAATCAGCTGGTTTTCCTTAGATAGAAAACTTTGAATCAATCTGACTGGATGATCTGGTGAACTGGAAAGTGACCTGAGATGACGTGATGTGAATTGGAGCTATAGAAATAAACTGAATAGAATTCTGGTCCTCCTTGAATGTTCACATTTTGGATAAAGAACACAGATGGTTTGAGAGGGGAGTGAAGGAAGCCATTTATGTTAAGAATGAAAAACCAACCTTAAACAGAGGGGGTGGACTTTCAGCGTACAATGCAGCAATAGAGTTGATTCCTCCCCGCTATCATCGCAACCCCAACCCCTTCCAAGGGAACAGAAGACCTCGCCTTACAGCCAGGCCAACAACTCCCTTTAACGACCCCACAGGTATGGGGTATTGCAGGCTAACAAAAGAAGTCAAACCGATTTTCCGTTTCAATTTGCATGTTTTCGAAGCATAAAAAAGGCATTGTTGGGCTACCGTATGAAGCCTGGAACTCAACACTATTTCTGACATTTTGAATTTAAAAAGCTTCCTGGGTGGGAAGTGAAACGTCTTCAAACTTGGAAACAAAATACAGTGGATTGTTTATTTTTTTTTTAATTATTGCAATAAAAATGGTTGACAAGTGTTTATATAACATCCAAAAAAAACTCCATCATATGTCCAGTAATATTCCTGATATATGCACTAAATGTCAAAATTAT
The DNA here is from genome assembly GCF_000732505.1 of Cyprinodon variegatus. Taxonomy (NCBI): domain Eukaryota; kingdom Metazoa; phylum Chordata; class Actinopteri; order Cyprinodontiformes; family Cyprinodontidae; genus Cyprinodon; species Cyprinodon variegatus. The sequence continues at coordinate 68,634 of NW_015151854.1, forward strand.
TAATTCATTGTTTATGGAAATGTTCTGATATACAGAAGTCCTGGAAGGATGTCATAAATTGTTGGTCACAATTGTTTAATCTGAAGCTACCTTTGTGTACGGGGAATATATCCTACAGGTTTCTCACTAACAAAGACAAAAACTAGACTATTGGATTCTGGATGGTTAAATGCCAGTAGAGGCATTGCTTTGAACTGGAAGAGCATAGAAAACCTTTTATTAAACAACGAGTAAGGAAATTTCAGAGTGCATCGGACTGGAAAGACTAACTAAAATAACCAAAGTAAAGTACTTTGTACAATTGTGGAAGCCAGACATGATTATTATATCATCTGTAATGTAAGACCATTTTTGGTCTTACTTTACATTTTTGCCTTATTTTTTTTTTTATTGTATTTTCTTTATTATTATTTTGAATCACAATTTCTTGTAACTTAAAACTTAAAACAGAAATTTAGTTTTACTTTACTTCTATGATAGGTGCAGGTCTCAGTGTGTGTGAGAGATACATGTTGTTGTTTGTATTATGTCTGTACATTGGTATTATTTGGAAATTGATTAAAAAAAAATATATATATTTTGGGAAAAAAACAGCCCAATCTGAAGTGGCCCCCTTTAAAGCCAAAACCCAAGCTAAAGTTCCCCTTTGAAGTCATCAGTGTCGGATTATTCGAGCCAGCGGGGAGGGTTCTCTAGCGTACCTGATTGTTTCTGATTACCTGATTCAGACTCGTACTGCCTCTGGACCTCTGAGCCTGCCTGTTCCAGTTCTGATCTGTTTGCCTGACCTTTCTTCAGACTTCTTCTGGATTTCTGGAATCGAACCTGGAACTGTTTCCTGACTCTGTTCTGGATTTCCTTTCGGCCTCTCTTTGGATCTCTGACCTCCTGGCTCTGACTACCGAACATGTCTTCGACATTGTTTTTGGCTTCATCCTCTGGATTATCCTGCCTTCCTTCGTCTGCTTGGTTCTGATCCCGTCTGTCCTTTGAGCTCCAGGACTTTCAGCATCTGGGACTCTCTAGGCGCTGCCTGCTGCGTCATGTTGGCAGCCGATCCCCTGGAACCAACTTCCCCCTCTGGGCTTGGACTGAACTATAAGACCAGGTTAGTGACTCACTATCATCCAACGCCAGATAGACGTGGTCGCTGAGCTGTTGTTACCTCCTGCAGGGGTTCCTGCCTTAGACGCTGATGCTGTTCACTGCAGTTCTGTTTCTAATAAGTGTTTTGAAAAAAGTCTCTGTATACTGGATCCTATTGTTCTGATCAAAAGGATTAAATATGATAATCAGTTCTGAAAATTAGCTCGATAAGAGCGCCCATCAGTTCCAAAACCCAAGCTGAAGTGCCCCTTTGGAGCCAAAACGCATGCTATGTGTGCCCCCCAAAAAAATTTCCATCCACTCCACTGACCCAAATACTCCACTGGAAAAACGATCTAGAAATGAGTAAAAATGTCTTGAATTAAATGTTTTTACCCTTAATTTGAGTAGGTAAATGATACAGTTTGCCAATGGAATGAGTATTTTTACTCTTAAAAATAAGACAATTCAATAATATGCACCTAAAATGAGAAAATGCATTTGTGTTTTCTTATTTTAAGTGTAAATTGTCTTGTTCCATTGGCAAAGTGTCTCTTTTACCTCCTCATTTCGACAACAATTGCACTTATTCTGAGAAAAGAATGACTTATCTAGATTTTGATTTTTTTCCATTGTGCAAAGCAGTGATCAATAATATTGTAACTTCTTATGTCAGTTTTGTGTTTGCAGTACATTTATGTATTTGCAACCTGTTTGCACCCAAGGCAGTGCAATATACCAAAGTAATTTAAGTCCTAGAATCATCTTTAGCTTTTCAAGAACTGAAGAGAAACAGGAGACACATGAAGGTGGGTCTATAGAGTCTCACATGCTGATATACAGTAGACTATACCTCTAGTTGGAAGTCATGTTTTGTTTTTAATGATAGAGCTGATGCTAGAGTGAGGATGAGTTGTTTTACCCAGAGTCAAGCAGGAAGGCTAAAGGTCCACTAGAGGGAGACCTTGTTTAGGCCACAGTTACAATCTGCTGAGAGGAAGATTTAAAAGAAATAAAAGACATGTGGGATGACATGTGGGTGGTAGGTGTGTGTTTGTGAGAACTCAGTGATGCAGCAGTTTTTAGGCCTTGCTCTGTTTCCTCACATTGAAAGAACACAGCGTGCTGCAATGATGTGGGGAAAGATTCTAGATGTTCTCCAACAGAGTGAGGGGTTTCTGGAGGATATGAGAAACATCATTATTCTAAAGTTGCCCTAAATTGTTGGTGAGTCAGTGATTATCAGAGCAGCTACTGGTCTCTGCTGCCTGTGCTGTCCGCCATGGTCACCTCTACCCTCTGATTACAGCTGCCCAATTTTTCTGCAGCTCCTTAGATTTCAAGCGTGAGAACATCTGTTGTCCACAGCTTGGTTCAGTCAGTTGGTTTTTCTGTTAGATTTAGATTTGGACTCGGACCAAATCAGCCCAAACTGTAGTTTTCCTCCTTCTAAGTTGTCCTTTGGTTGATGTGGGTGTTCAGCTTCCAGTGAAGATGAATAATGAAAACACTCTGTATCATCGGGTTTCTAGCAGATACCTGAAGATTTCAGGCCATTTATGGCCTAAAGGAGGTGTTACGACTGTACTGAAATGGGGAGTATTTGGCAAAACTGCGATAAATGTTACTACATGGAAAAAGACAAAGAAAGTAGTAGGATGGGGATTATGGAGGATAAAAAGTGCCAAAATTAAATAAATAAATACAGCATTAAATAAATAATTAAATGTGTCAATAATTAATTAAATGTGGA
>NW_015151854.1:72711-77512 GCF_000732505.1 Cyprinodon variegatus
TCCACATTTAATTAATTATTGACACATTTAATTATTTATTTAATGCTGTATTTATTTATTTAATTTTGGCACTTTTTATCCTCCATAGTATGCGCCTCGTTTATGTCAGATTATATGATTCTTTTAAAAAGTTTCCAACGTTCCAAATAGTTTTTACTTCTTTTGTCAAAGAGCTCTACCACGTTGTGATCTTGTGAAGCATAAACACTTCGTTTATTTTTTTTCTATCTTTCTGACCTAGAAGAAATTTATGGAAAAAGAACATAAAGTAGATTTTGTATTAACAGAAGTATGAAGCTTCTTACACTTTGTTCCACCTTTTTCAGGTTTTAGAACTTGCCTTGCCTTATTCTAGCTTTAAATAGCTGAAGACAACAGACCGATCACCATACTAGGCTTATATTTGAGACCTGGAGCAGGAATAAGTCCAAACAACAAACTCTTAAAAGAAAAAGGTTGTCAGAGTTTGTTTCTGGAAATGATGTCAGAGTGATCTCATTAATGTGGAGGAAGATGCTCAGCTCTGCTGTTGCTGCAGCAACATCAGGAAACCAGCATCACTTCTCTTCTTTATGCCAAACCACTAATCCATGAGACTTACAGCATAATCCCCGACCTTATTTCCAACCACTGTTTACATTTTTGTGCAGCAAATACTAAATTGTGTAAATGCTAGGGCAGGTCTTATGTAGAGACACAGGACTACTGTGGTATTTTATAGATTTAATTCAGGCTTTTCTGTCACACAAAAGTTTCAGATCATCAAACATATATAAATTAAAAATCAAACATACATATATAGTTTTTGTATTTTTCAAAAATCAGCTTTTTCAATGCTAAGAATATTCGCCCCTTTAGAGGCAACCTGCAATATGGAAAATGATGAGAGTTTACACCTTCTTCTTCAGCATCACCATGCAGTATTATTCGGCCAACATCACGTCTTTTTTAACGTTTCCAACTGACTGTGCATCTGATATCTAAACTGCATCAAAGTAGAGCGTGAAGCTTTTACCAATTTGAAAGCTCCCTCAGTTAAAGTCGTAGGGAAGCGGCTGTTCCAACCGTCACATTTTCAAATTCTCCCAGTGGTGCACGACTTTACACGAGTAAATAAAGTGAATGTGATTGGTCGTTTATCAAGGGGGCGGGATTGTTGTGGCGGAAGGTTTGAAAGCTTTTTGAATGTGGCCGGTTTGTCGGAAGCATCTTGCTAACCAGTTAGCAACTTAGTGCTAGTAGGTTCCCAATGGGAAATTCCATTGGGACCAAGTAGCACTAAATTGGTGACTTAGAAACGACGCTGTCAAGGAACGCTATGGACAGCGGAAACATGCAAGAGGAGGAGAGTTTAGTGTCGGAGGTCGTGGATGAGTCTCCTCCGTCATCCATTTTTTATTTAGAGGAGGAAAGCGGGGACGAAGATGTTGTGGAAGAGGACGCCAGGGCGGCAGAAGCTTGGTTTGGTGTAGAAGGCTTCCAGCCGTACATGTTTGAGCCCTTGCCTCGCAACGCTGCCAGTTCTGTTAGCTCTACGCCTGCTGAAGACACAGACGTCCATCCCCGTGAACACTGGGACGCAACTCAATGGGAAAGGAAAGGATTCTGAATTCAACCGTTGCGTATATTAGCTGCGACACATGAATCAAGATGCTATGACTGAAAAAAAATTAATTGATATATGATTGGCTGAATTTAGGCGTTCAGGCTGACGTAGAACTAACTGGCCTGCAGAAGATAATGAAAGAAAAAAAACTGATTTTAAGACAAGATTTTATCTTCTAAATAAAAATGTTCTAAGTTTTGCTACAATATCGTCTGATAAAGCGTACATTTATATACATGTTTAAGCCAGAATAATTTGACATTTGAATATGACTTCCCTACTTTAAGATTGCAGATGTTATGAAACATTTTTTGCTTTTTTTTGTGTTTTATTTTCTTATGACAGTATAAATTGTTGATGGGAGCAAAACCGTTAATATGATGTATTACTGGAGAAGCAGCAAAGAGTAGAATAGGGAGACTAAACCTCAGGCTGGTCTCTTAATGATGGCTCTGAACCGGACCTGAAGCCCTTCATCGTCTGTTTCAGGAGCAGATGGCGAGAGCTCTAATAAAATATTTGTTGTGAGTGCTGGTGAAAGCTGTCCTCACACACAAACACGCAACATGAGGGCAGGGCACGTCCCCAGAGTGCACTAAAAGGTCTTTCATAATATTCAAAGGCACTCTGCTGTCTCAATCAATGGCTGCTGCCTTCCAGGCGGCGTTACTGGAGCCCAGAGCTCAGCTTTTCCTCTCTGTGGTTTGATAAGGCTCTGACTCATCAGCAGGCAGAGAGCTGCTGGCCATCTCTACAGGCCAAGGATGAAGCTTCGCAGTTTGATAACATATCAGATGCCATCATGCTATGCTCTTCGCTTCACGACCAATTTAACCATCTGCGGTGTTACAAGCCAGACTCTGCAGAAACACTGGCTGCAGGGCAGAAGTTCAGATACAGAAAGGCTGGAACAAACATCACAAGATGGTTGTGAAAAGCCACAGGATTCACTTGACTTTTTAGGACTTTTTAAATCCTAAAAATCAATTCCTTCAAAAACTTTTCATCATTCCTTTTAGGTTTCTCATTTCTAAATAGGACAAGTTAGCGTTTTTGATCCCTTGCATAGCCCTTACAAAAGGATTCCCCCCCGTCCCTCAGTGAGGTCTAGAAGCACAAGATCTATATCCATCCATTCAGCAAGGATATCGTATTTTGGCATTTAACCAATTAGAAGAACCCTTAAATCAAGGGGTTTGATTTCAACTTTGGTAGGGACACTGTTGGTCTGATGTCATTGGTCCTATGCAAAAATATGCATGCTCGTTTTTCTATGCTTGACGTGAAAATCAGCGTGTATTTCGTTTAAAGAGAAAAGCAGCATTTCTTCCTACATTTATACAAATGTTATAAGCAGTACACACACTAGATGCTGTTTATCAATGACTGACGCTTTACTGGCTCTGATGAATGAGGAAATAGGTTTTTGTTCCACTTTGAAAAGGTTTGCATTTGAAATTACCTAAGATGGTAGGTAAATCTGTGCCTATTTAACAGAATATTCTAAATATGTCTGCTATATGTGGATTTATAATCTTTTTTTTAAAGATATAGAATTGCGCAGAGGTAAACAGAGGTAAAACCCACTCTTATCTTTTAAATGTTCTCTTTGTATCATTAAAACAAAGCAAAATAATAATTTCAAGGGACGCCAAATACATGTGTTGTATTTACATGAGCACTGGAAATCAGAGAAGTAACGAAGTACAAATACTTCGTTACTGTACTCAAGTAGATTTTTCTGATATGGACGGGTAACAATATTGTTAAAAACAAAATGCACAAAAATCCAGTTCCTGAAACTACGGAAGAGGATTAGGGCCACTGAAAAAAAAAAAAAAAAANTCATCCGTTCACATCTGGACGTTTGGCTCTGAATTCATCCGTTCACATCTGGATTTTTCTGACCCAAACAGCGGTTCCCTGTATGGGTCGAGGCAGCGCTTCTCACAACCTGATCTTTTCCCAGAAAAGGGAAAACTGATGATCAGGAATGATTGAGGAATGGTCGGTGTAGACGGTACGAGGCGACGGGGACCTGATGGGAGACCAGACTAGTTTATCAATACATTCATTAACTGAGACTTAAGGAGGCGTATTGGGGAGGGGCAGCCTAGTGGTTAGAGCATAGAGTACGACACCCACTACCACAGACTGCCACTTTGGGTCCCTGAGCAAGACCTTTAACCCCACCCTGCTCCCCGGGCGCCGCACAATGGACGCCCACTGCTCCCCAAGGGGAGGGGTTCAATGCAGAGGTAAATTTCTCCAATGTGAGATCAATAAAGTTCAATAATTATCGATAAATTTCAAGCTGATCTGTTGATGTTTCAGTTTAATCTCCCAGTGGCTGATGTCTGAATGTCTTTGCTTCTTCAGCGCAGCCGTCTGCCTCTGACTGCAGCTGCAGGAACTTTAACCTATTTATCCAGCAGCCCAGCATCAGGGCTAAAGCTGCTCACTCAGCACTTTTTCTGTCTCCCAGAAACCCACGAAGATGTGCTCCATCAGCAGTTTTATCACTCAGACTTTAGGCCACGGCAGCTTTTCCATTTAGATTATTATAACCTGACCACATGAGCAGCAGGTCAGATTCACTCCACATTAACTAACTAACTAGCTTCCAGCACGCCCTGCAGCTCTGACATCACACCATTGGTCAGCTCGCCATCCAGCTTCTCTCAGCTGCCGCCCCCCACATGAAACCTGCTCTTCCCATTATAAACCTTTATCTGCTGCCTGTCTATCCAGAGGAGAAGATTTCACAGTGAAACGGTTCCTTTGCTACTTTGAACCGCGCCTGGTCAGGAAGGGAGGTTTTATTGTTTGGTCACCAACCTTTTTACAGCTGAGGGCTAATTCAGAGGCACTGAGTCACAGGAAGGACTACCAATACTGACCTATGAAGAGCAAGGGTCAACGTTCACCTAAACTTCATACATCCTAAACATATCTTTATCGTTTCTTTAAATTTATAATTTTCTTTTAGACATTTTAATTTTGAAATCTCTATAAATGCTTAAATGCCATATATGATTAAATGATGAAATGTTCTATAACCCAATTAAAAAAAGAAGAGCAACAGAATACAGTGAAATTTCAAACACTGTTGAGTTGTTCTATTTTCAGAAGACTCTAAGGGCCCCCCTTGTGGTCCCCTTGGTGCCCGCGGGCCCCATGTTGGTGACCCCTGAT
>NW_015151854.1:80665-83055 GCF_000732505.1 Cyprinodon variegatus
CAGATTAGCGCTGCTGTCTGACACAGTAGTTCAGCCTGGGAGCAACATGAAAAGCGTAGTTTGAGTTAAATGAAATATTGGGTGTGTAGATGCCAAGAAAATGGCTGCTAACGCTCACTAAGGACACACTTTGGGCACCTGAGGCTGCTGTTTTGGTGGTTTTGAATCTTATTAATGATGCAGATATATTTCATATTGTTTTTAGTTTTCTGCAAATATGTTTGATGCCTTTCCCCGTTTTTTTTTTCTCACTTGAATAAAATAAATTATTGGCAAACTTCCAACTTCTAAGATCCCTTTGAGACCAAACAGTTTAGCTCAGGCTAGCCTTCAGAGCTAAGACTAGCTTAGACAGCTACCTGCAGCCTCAACTTCAATGTCGGAGCTACTGCTCATTGGGTTACCATAGCAACACAATGGAGGTGGGACAGTGAACTGTGACTTTGTTACTAAACATTGGCCGTAAACGGGCGGAACTGGCTTAGCTCTGGAACGGTCCTTTTCGCCGTATCAGTTGTATCAGTTTTATAAAAGTCAGCCAAGAAATAAAACCTCCCAACCAGATGCTGAATTATTTCCTTAGTGTGTCTGAAACAAAATGCTGATGTTTAAAATGTTTAAACCGTTTCTAACAGGTTAATAAACATCTACTGCTGTTTCAGGTAACCCTGGAAAATGATGAAAGCGTTCCAGGTTTTTCCAGGCTGTTGAAGACAGGATGGACTGAGAGGAAGAAGAACCTGTCAGACCGAGTTCAGGGGTGAACTTTAGACACCCTGATGGTTTTATTCCAGGAGTCCGCAGCCAGAATCCGCTGATGCTGTGACTGAGGGGTGGAGGTGACACCTGATCCAGGCCCATCCCAGGTCTCCACCTCTGGAGAAGGAGCTCTGCTGCTAGAGGAGGTGAAACATGGAGGAGCTCCATCTGCTGTCACGTCCGTCCAGCTGTGGCACCATCTTCTATCAGGAGGATTTAACAGGATTTAATGAAACTTTGACCATATATGGAAGATGAAGCATGACTCTACATGTAGATCTACATCAGATCATTTACAGCCTCCAGACAGATGAGACCCGGTCCTGATTTCTCTGCTGTGTTCTGGAAGATTCTTCACATTCTTCACATGCAGCCGAGTCCATTTATAGCGAACGGAGAGCCTGGTTCCCAGGCTGCCAAACTGCAAACGTCCTGCAGCAGCAACAGGTCAGGACCTCAGGGACGGCGGCCAGATGTCCATCAGATCCCAGCGTTCACCACCGTTTGCCCGAAACAGAGACTCCCGCTGGTTTGGAAAGGAAACCAGAGAAAGATGAAAACCAGAGAAAAGACGTTTGTTTTACATCAAATGATTCAAAGAACTGATTCACTGATCCGCAACTCTGCTCAGACGGTTCAGTTACAGAATAAACTCCTGCTGAAGTCTGAACCTTTGGTTTCTCCTGCCTTTCTACCGTCACAGCATGAAACAACAAAGTAAAGTTTATTTCTGTAGCGTTTCTCACAGACATCTTTACAGAGCAAATACTGAAGCAGAACCAGAAACAATATGATAAACCAGGAATCAGATTTATTTAGATGAGTCTGCAAAAAAAACAACCCAAATAAATCTGACAATATTTTCAGGTCATCTGAGGAATTAACTTTTAATGTGAAAATAATCGATTAGTCAAAGATGAAAAGCTAAAATATGCAAACGCGTGTCTTTAGCAAATAGTCATTGTTTATTCATTTTAATGGGTTCAAAATCTATAAATATAATACATATAATTAAAAATGCATAATATCTAAATATTTACTTCTGGTTTCCATGCCAACGTGAACACAGAAGGTTTCTGCTCAATATTCCGCTGTTGATGACGAACCCTTCGGTTAGCGCTCTGTCATCGCCAATATAGAACCATTTTGTCTACTGGTTGGATTAACTTTCCAGCTCTTCCATTTGTGGATGTAGAGCTGGAATTCCCAGGCTTGGATTGGTGGGAATTTTTCAAACTATAACGGTTTAGAGAGTTTGGCGTCACAAATCGTTCAAACTGAACATGTTCTACTTCAACATCTCTATGAATGTCTTCATTTCAAAGCAGCAACAATCAGGAACTATTCCAACATCTGAGCATCTTCACATTTTCATCATTTAATCTTGTACATACAGTAAATATTTATTTTATTTGTTTAACAGCAACATTTTAAATTTAAGGCAGATCTAACCGTTTTTAAATCCACATAGATTTCTGGGGTGAAACGTTAGCTAGCCTGTTCTCAGTGATCAGAACCAGCAGCAGTTCTAGGTTTGCGGCTCTGAGACGGTCAGAACCAGCAGCAGTTCTAGGTTTGCGGCTCTGAGACGGTCAGAACCAGCAGCAGTTCTAGGTTTGCGGCTCTGAGAC
>NW_015151854.1:85660-87079 GCF_000732505.1 Cyprinodon variegatus
TGGGCGGAACGAGACATGCATCTGGCTGTTGTCAGGTTAGCAGAGGTCTCCCTGTTTGGCAGAACTGGGTTTCCTTTGGTTCTGATTGGTTCTGGTTTTGGACCTCTGGGCAACCAGCCTGATCTGGAACAGGTTCTGAACCCATGAGAAATTCTGGTCCAGAGAGTCCAGATCTCCCCCCCGGGCCAGAAGTTCTGATGGAAGAAGGTTCCGGTACTCACCGATGCTCCTGAAACTCTCTGATAAAGTTCTCCTCAACTTCCTCATCCGGCCCATCTCCTCCGGTACCAGCTCGCTCATTCCTGGGCTGACGAGAAGTTCAGTTAGGTTCGGAGCGGGAAGCAGCTGTTGGTGTGGGGACCTCAGCAGATCAGAACCTCCTCATGCTTCCCCAGGATTACATGTCCGAACAGAACCAGGCTGTTCGGCAGCGGTTCTGCTCTGCAGCTTCCAGTCCATCTGGGTCCAGCGGCTCCGAGCTTCGCAGACTGGATGGCTGATTGAAGGGATGGTACCGGTCCAGAACCCCGCCCAGCCGGTCCAGAACCCCGCCCAGGACGCGCTGATTGGAGGAGTCCCAGAGAGGTTCTGGTTCCGGTACGTGGCGGCCGGCCGGCACCGCCCAGCAATGTGGGCCGATCCACCGGTTCGGTCCGGTCTGCAACCAAGCGATGCTAGAGGCTCCGGTACCGGGTCCAGCTGGTTCTGACTCACCGAACCGAACTCGGTCTGTTTCAGCTTCAAGGTATGGAAAGCTGTAAAGGATTTAATCAGCTCCACCTGAGGACGGCTCCAGAACCGGCCCACATCATCAGTCCTCCACCACCGTGCCTGACCAGTAGAACCAGTCTGAGCCCAGTTCGGGTTCTGATCACATAGAGTTGAAGAGCAGGTTCTGATGGAGGGTTCTACCCGGTCCAGTTCCCAGCTGATGTCCAGTCAGAGACTGGCTGTGGTTCCGTCAGGCTAATGGGTCAGAACCATCCCCAGCCTTTAACCCACCAGGTCCAACAGAACCGCCCCACCGTGTTCTGATCGGCCCACTCCAGAACCAGCTGGGTTTAATAGAACTGTTCTGGTTGATGGAGGCCTGGGAGACAGAAGGTGACCCAGCAGAACCTAATGGACCGCTGATGGTTCTGATCCTGGTTCCATGACGGCCCAGCAGAACCGGACCTGCAGCTCAAACTAAAATCATTGAGAGGAACCAGAGATGTAGATCTATTCTACCTAGAGCTGCCGCTCTGAGGCAATGGAGGCTCTCTGTGATTGGCTGGTTTAGGGTCACAGTAGTGCTTTAATGGAGGCTCTCTGTGATTGGCTGGTTTAGGGTCACAGTAGGCTTTAATGGAGGCTCTCTGTGATTGGCTGGTTTAGGGTCAAAGTAGGCTTTAATGGAGGCTCTCTGTGATTGGCTGG
>NW_015151854.1:90758-91649 GCF_000732505.1 Cyprinodon variegatus
CGCAGTGATTTATTCTTGTCATTTAGGATCTGATTTGTGAACAAAGTGCAAGGACTGAATAAAAAAGCAAACAGCATTTCAGAAAACAGTGATTTGATTAAAAGAAGCAAGCTGGACATTTCAACACTGGAGTTGGTTGATTGGATCTGGAGCGGTCCAGTCCGGTCCGGTTCTGGCTGCAGCATCTGGATCATGGTTTGGGTTGGATGAAGAAGAAAGGCAGCAGGTGGAGCTAAAAGTGAGAAGACGTCAGGAACTCCATCATCCAGCAGCGGCAGCTGCTTCACTCGTTCTCAAACTTGCTGTAGGGGTGGTCCGAGTCCCCCATCAGACCTGCACACAGACAGAACCGTACCGGGTCAGGCTGGGCCCAGACCCAGGAACCCATTCACTATTCACCAGGAGTCTAGCAGGTTCCACCATTGACTGGGTTCTCTGGACTCACCAGGTTCTCCCTCCTCCTTCCTGGTTCTGGTCATGTGACCCTGCAGTCCTCATAAGGTCACTGCTTAGAGCAGATCTAGAAACTATATCTCTCTAAAGCTTCAGCTTTTCACAGCCATCAAATCTAAAAGCCGATTAATCCTGATTTTCGACCGGTTCTACCAGTTCTGGTTCTACTGAGCTCAGCTGGAAGGAACACCGATGACATCATTTCCTTTATCATGAATCACCATGATGTCCAGGTCTGCAGCTGGAAGACGGCCACTGAGTGTCCCTCATAGTGGGTTGGCCATTGAGCGTCCCTCATAGGCGGAACCCTGGGGGACGGCCACTGAGCGTCCCTCATAGGCGGAACCCTGGGGGACGGCCACTGAGCGTCCCTCATTGGCGGAACCCTGGGGGACAGCCACTGAGCGTCCCTCATTGGCGGAACCATGGGGGACAGCC
>NW_015151854.1:100511-102449 GCF_000732505.1 Cyprinodon variegatus
CGGAACCCTGGGGGACAGCCACTGAGCGTCCCTCATACACTCAGAGCTACACTGGCTGCCTTTAGATAACCAATCAGGTCCTGTGGGTTAGAGGAGCGGTTGGTTGCCATGGTAACGCACCGTATTTCCTCCTGATCTCATCGTTTCTCGTCTTTCTCTCCGCCTTCCTGCAAAACAAAGGAAGCAGAAGAAAAGGTTGAAGAACCAGTTCCTGACAGCAGAACCTCCACCTGGACCCACAGCGGCGCTACTGGAGGCCAGAGAACCTCCATCAGAACCCAGGGGTCCATTTTGTCCCACGGTCTCTGCTCATCTCACCGCTCCTCAGCACGCTGTCTGATCTCCTCTCTCCTCCTGGAGAACGTCTCCTCGTCTCTGTCGGGACTGCAGAGAAGACAGAAAAACAGCAGATCACCAGGACAGGAGAGACAGCGAGGGACAGGAGAGACAGCGAGGGTAAGGAGAGACCAGGAGGAACAGGAGAGACAGATGGGACAGGAGGAATAGGAGGGAGGTACTAGGAGACCCCTCATAGTAGAAGAGGAGGGACTGAGGAGGTTCAGACTCCAGCAGAACCTCACTGAGGATGAGGATGATGAAGCAGGCGGGTGAGAACGGCGGCTCACCCTGCTGGGCGGGTCCTCCTCCTGCAGCAGCAGCAGCAGCAGCAGATGATGATGCTGATGATGATGGTTCCCAGAACCACGGCCATAGCGATGATCAGGGCTTCAAAGTTCACTGAGGACAGAGACAAGGACCGGGTCAGGACCTGGACCTGCAGCTCCCCCTGCTGTCCCCCTCACTCACTGCAGGAGAGCAGGCTGCCTGAGGCCACAGGGAGCGCTAGCTTCTGCTTCTGGACCCGCTATGCAGCAGCGCCACCTGCTGGACACGGCTCAGCCATCAGCACCAGAACTCTGGGAAAGTTCTGCCACTGAAGCCAAGGAGGAAGCAGCTGGGTGGGACCTTAAAGAGGAACCGATACCTAGAACCCCTGAGAGACGGAGAAACCAAAACCAGATGGAGGAACAGAAAGTTCTGACTCCAGCTTTGGTCCTCTGGGGACAAACATAGAGCTGTGGTTCTAGATGGGGGGGTTCCATTCAGAACAGACCCGTCCTGATTCTACGGCTGAGGATGGGTTCTGGGAAGCAGAGGGAAGCTCAGGTCCACTATGGCCCTTTAGAAGAACCCCAACAGAAGCAGCGGTACTCACCCCAGCAGACGCCCCAGCGGGCCTGGGACAGCGGGCAGAGCGAGGCGGGGGGCAGCAGCCAGGTCACCGGGTATTCAGAGCAGCTGTTGGTGGCAAAACACCACAGACACTGAGGGGACAGCAGAGCCATGTCAGAGCAGGAAACGACCATATATGGAAGAGAAGGAAGCAGCACACCGAGACACAGTCTGAGTTAATGATCAGTCCATTGATGGACCTGAGGACACCTGATCAGACGTGTCCTCTGGGTCCATTACTGATTAGAACAGTACAATAAACTGAGCTTTCATTAAATATTAACGCATCAACAAAGGAAATACCAAATATGGTCAGAAAAAACGAAAACAGGAGAAAAAGGCAGACGGACGTCCAAAAGAGGACAACTACAGTTGAAATCCATGGACCAAAGAACCGCTAACAGGACCAATATTATGACCGCTAACAGAACCGCTAACAGGACCAATATTATGACCGCTAACAGAACCGCTATCAGGACCAATATTACGACCGCTAACAGAACCGCTATCAGGACCAATATTACGACCGCTAACAGAACCGCTATCAGGACCAATATTACGACCGCTAACAGAACTGCTATCTATCAGGACCAATATTACGACCGCTAACAGAACCGCTATCTATCAGGACCAATATTACGACCGCTAACAGAACCGCTATCTATCAGGACCAATATTACGACCGCTAACAGAACCGCTATCTAT
>NW_015151854.1:103919-104852 GCF_000732505.1 Cyprinodon variegatus
TATCAGTACAGCTATTAGGACCGCTATCAGTACAGCTATTAGGACCGCTATCAGTACAGCTATCAGGACCGCTATCAGGACAGCAAACGGGACCGCTATCAGGACTTCTAACATGACCGCTAACAGGACTGCTAACAGGGCCGCTAACATGACCGCTGTTAGGACCACCATCAGTACAGCTATTAGGACCGCTATCAGTACAGCTATTAGGACCGCTATCAGTACAGCTATTAGGACCGCTATCAGTACAGCTATTAGGACCGCTATCAGTACAGCTATCAGGACCGCTATCAGTACAGCTATCAGTACAGCTATCAGTACAGCTATCAGTACAGCTATCAGTACAGCTATTAGGACCGCTAACCCACCTTAGCATGAGGAACGCAGCTGTCACAGTCCAAGAAGGAGGAACAACCTGGAAGAGAAAAAGATCACATTAGACCAAGGAAGGACTCTGTAGAACTAGACAGAACAGAACCAAAAATAACAGAACTAGAAGGGACCAGAACAGAACCAATGTAGGTACCAGATCTGCTCGGGCCCTGCGCATGCCACTGATGTTATGCTAAATGTTTGACTGAATGTTTGCCACGTGACACCAAACATTGTGGTTGCCCAGACAACGATAATAACATAATGCAGCATCTGTGTGCCTAGAGGGAGCATCTGTCTAATGACCGATTACCTGACGGATAACTGGACCGGAGTTAGAACCAGGACCAGAGTAAGAACCAAGACCAGAGTAAGAACCAAGAGAAGAGTTAGAACCAGAACCAAAGGTAGAACCAGGACCAGGATCACAGTTAGGACTAGAACCAGGACCAGAGTTAGAACCAGGACCAAAGGTAGAACCAGGACCAGGATCACAGTTAGGACTAGAACCAGGACCAGAGTTAGAACCAGGACCAAAGGTAGAACCAGGACCAGGATCAC
>NW_015151854.1:106275-107752 GCF_000732505.1 Cyprinodon variegatus
ACCAGAGTTAGAACCAGGACCAGGACCAGAGGTTGGACCAGAACCAGAGTTAGAACCAGGACCAGAGTTAGGACCAGGGCCAGAATTAGGACCAGGACCAGAGTTAGAACCAGAACCAAAGGTAGAACCAGGACCAGAGTTAGGACAAGAACCAGAGTTAGAACCAGGATCAGAGTAAGAACCAGAGCCAGAGTTAGGACCAGAACCAGGACCAGAGTTAGAACCAGGAGCAGAGATAGGACCAGGACCCGAGTTAGGACAAGAACCAGGATCAGAGTTAGGACCAGGACCAGAGTTAGGCCTAGTTTTAATATTAGAAAGGAGAAAAACAACCACGGAAGGGCCTGAGTAAGAATTTAAAACCTGGATGTGAGTGAGGATCTCCCTGTGACGCAGTTTTAAAATCTTAAACTAAAGGAAGCTAATCTGAAGCTAATCTGCTGCCAGGCTGTAAACACTCCTTCAGTCTGGAACCAAAGGTCCATCAGATAAACCTGTGGGTCTGATGGAGGAACTTACCGGGCGGTGGGGGGGATGTGGGGCTCTCCGTCGG
Source organism: Cyprinodon variegatus (assembly GCF_000732505.1). Taxonomy (NCBI): domain Eukaryota; kingdom Metazoa; phylum Chordata; class Actinopteri; order Cyprinodontiformes; family Cyprinodontidae; genus Cyprinodon; species Cyprinodon variegatus. The sequence continues at coordinate 106,829 of NW_015151854.1, forward strand.
GCTAACCAAGCTAACGTAGCTTAGCAGCAGCAGCAGGCCGGCGGAGGTTCGGGTGGTTCGGTCCGGTAGAGACGGAGACATGGCTGGACTCGGAGCTGCTTCTGAAGATCCGCTGGTTGACAGGAGAGCGATGCTGCTGGTTCTGTTTACCGGACTACGTCACTTCCTGAATGTATTCTTCTTCTTCTTCTTCTTCTTCTTCTTCTTCTTCTTCTTCTTCTTTTCATTAATGGCGGATTGCAAGTAACTTTTAGGTGCATACCGCCACCTACTGTACACGAGTGTGTAGCAACATTTTCTCTACATTTATTAAATTCTATTTATTAATCTTGTGTTTTTAAGAAAATTAAATTAAGCTTTCCTTACTCTATAAATATCCATTATGTTTCCTTCATTTCCTAATATTCCTTTAAGACTCCATTCTTTTCCTGTCCTTCCAACAATTCTTTTCAGATTTTCTCTTTCAGATTCATACGTTCTACAGTTAATTAATACATGTTCTACATTTTCTTTCTCTCCACATCCTTCACATTTATCATAACTTTTCTTCCCTATTAAATGTAAAGTGTCATTTAAATAGGTGTGTCCTACTCTTAATAATTATTTCTTCCCTTCTGTTTCTCTCATCAATATTTCTAATTAGTACGGACTTTTGCACTTTATGTAATTTTCTCCCTTTCTTATCTTCATTCCACCTTTTTTGCCATTCTTTTATTTCTTTTATTTTATAATATTTTAATATTTTAATACATGATTTCCCTTCCCCTTTCCCGAAAGGAATTATCATCGTCATTTCTAAAGCCCTTTTTGCTAATTTATCAGCTTTTTCATTTCCTTTAACCCCTTCGTGAGCTGGAACCCAGCAGAACCAGACATTAATGCCACCTCTATATAATCTAAATAAACTATGCATAATTTCTAATA
>NW_015151854.1:110068-111271 GCF_000732505.1 Cyprinodon variegatus
TGAGCTGGAACCCAGCAGAACCAGACATTAATGCCACCTCTATATAATCTAAATAAACTATGCATAATTTCTAATACTAACTCTTTCCTATTATTTCCTTCTCCCTGGATACTTTCTAACACTGCTTTAGAGTCTGTACATATCACCACCCTGTCTGGTCGAACCTCCTCTACCCCCTGTAAGCTTAATATAACTGCCATCATTTCTGCTGTGAATGCAGATAGGTGATCTGAAAGTCTTTTGGAGATGTGAATTTCAAACTCTGGAATGTTTATTCCTATTCCCACATGTCCTTTAAGATTTTTAGAACCATCTGAATAAATTTTGAGGTAGTTGTAATATGATTTTCTTAAATATACATCAGTCTTTACCCGTATTTCACTTAAATTCCAGTCATTTTCATCCAGTATACTAAAGCTAATTTTATTCTTCTCATTTCCAGTGGGGTCTCTCCAGTCTCTATTAAAAGAGCATTAATAGGTGTCGTTTTCACTGCTCCTGTACATATACGTAATGCCCTACTCTGTAGTCTATCCATCTTTTGCAGTGTTGTTTTAGCTGCTGCTCCATATATAAAACTACCATAATCAATTATTGATCTCATAAGACCCCTATATATGTTTAATACTGACTGTCTATCTGCACTCCAATTATTTCCAGCCACAGCCTTTAGTAAGTTTAGAACTTTCTTACATTTAGTTTCCAAGTTTTCTATATGTGTTTTCCATGTATAAGAACTATCTAACCATAATCCTAGGTATTTAAATTCTTTAACCCTTTCCAAAGGCAGTCCGTATAATGTTATTGTTCCTGTATCAATATTTCTTTTGTTTGTAACAACCATAAAACAAGATTTGCTTGCTGATAATTTAAAGCCCCATTCATATGACCATTTTTCCACTTTATTAATTGCCTTTTTAATTTTTTCTACTACGTGTTTAACATTTTTTCGAAACATAGCATAGCATAATTGATCCTCTCCTGGAGCTGAGTATCCTGTCCCTTTCAGTTGTTTTCATTCCTTTCATGGTTATATTAATGTCTAATATTGACACGCATTCTTGACATTTTTCCAGAATACTTTTATAATTTCCCAGTTTTTGTATTTTCTGCTGTCTGTGAATGTCTGTCAGATGTTCACCACTGTGAACTGCAGCAAATGTCTCCCCTAATAGATCTGCCTTGTCTTTGTTTAAAACTAGT
>NW_015151854.1:114245-115445 GCF_000732505.1 Cyprinodon variegatus
GACCAGAGTTAGGACCAGACCCAGGACCAGAGTTAGATGTGATGCTGAATTAAGTCCTGTATGTTCCATCGTAGCCTTCTTATTATCCTTTCTTGTTCCTTCTGTTCTTCCCAATTTTTCCTCAAACTTCCCATCCTTCCTTTGTCTTCTGTAAAGCCATCTTCCTTTTATATCTTCTTCCTGTTGTTTTTGCCATTTTTCTTGAATCTTCCTTTTAATAAAACTTTTAACCTCTGATTTACTTATGTCAGTTCTTCTATCACTCTTACTTTTGTTTATGGACTCTAGCTTTCTTATCAGCCATTTCATTTCTTTCACTGCTATATGTGCAGGAACCCAAAGAAACACGGCTGTTAATCATTTGAACATGATACATTTTTGTTGAATTTCTAATAAACTATCTGGTTGACTTTCTGAATGATTTCTTTGTAAAGTGATCAATGCAGAGCTTGAATCTGAGCATATAATATCTCTTATTGGTCTCACTTCCTCCATCCATTGTACAGCAACTAACGATGCAATCATTTCTGCCGTATAAACACATAATCCTTCAAGAAAAATTCTATTTCTTATGAGATCAATATACATTTATAATTTAGGAATTTTTTGACTTAATTTAAGTTAAAACTACAGTTTTTTCTATACATTTGAATTTGAACTCAAGAAAAACTGTTAAATTCATCTGTAAAAATTAGAGCATTTATTTTATTTGTTGTGGAAAAAAAATATTTGACAGATGAAAACTGGGATCCTAACTCAGCACCACTGAAGCTATCACCTTATTGGTTTTGAATAATTAGTAAAAAATAATTTTGTAATGAAACAATGACATAGATCCAAATGTCCTATCAGTAACCATGTCTGTTCCAGCGCAGATCATTGTTAGAATTTCTTTTAAGTATTATGTCTTCAGTACAGGGGCCAAGACATGATCTACAGGGGCACTGGCCCCCATTGGCCCCCGTCTAATACTGGCCATGGTGACCGTGGCGAGGTGCACTGTATGCTGAAGTCCATGAAAAACAGAAGGCACAGCCGATGTTGAAGGCTACAAGATTGAAAGTATTAAACATATAAAACCAATACTGTTCTGTTTAGTGTTTAAGAAATTACTGTTAGTTAATAAACAGTTGGTGAAAAGTTGCTGGCCTTCAGTGTGTGTGTATGGGGGGACGGTGTGGGTCTGTGGGGCCCGGGGGG
>NW_015151854.1:117833-119280 GCF_000732505.1 Cyprinodon variegatus
TTAACATTTTACAGTGTTAATAAATTAAGACTTTGGAAGTATTTTAAGTGTCCACTCTCATTAATTTCCATTAAACTGGTTTTGCTCAGTTTAATACACATTCAGTTCACCAAAACAATGTGGTGGTTCAGTCTAGTCCAAAATGGCAGGGTCCATTTTTTGTCCCAGTCCACCCCTGGTTGTATTTTTGTTAACCTTCCAAAAACAAAATCCAGTGAGTCAGCAACTAATGCCAGATCTATGGTAGATTCTGTTCCAGTGCTGATGTTTAATCTTGTTCCATCTCCATTATTAATACACATTAGACTTTTAGATTCCATTAATTCCTCAATAACTCGTCCATTTTCATGTTTTAAAATCGCATATTAAACTATGAGAATTGAAATCTAAACCACACGAAAGTTAACTTTGGTTTCTGAAGAAACCCCTGAATGATGTCTGGGATTCGCCATAGATGTATAAATAAAGATGATATTTATTTATTGGTTTGATCTTTAGGTTTTTAATGTTTCTGTTGGTTCTGCAGATGTGGAGCCAGCAGCTCACCGCTTCTGATGCTAATATAAAGTCATATTTATAATATTTAATACAGATGTACACAAATACTTCTGTTCTGAATAAAAAACTTTATTCCAAACCTATTTAAAATACAATTTAATGGAAAATATTAGAATTAGTATATATATGACTTATATATATATGACTTATATATATATCACTTATATATATAATGTGTAATACAATCTATGTGTAACTTGGAGCTGGTTTTGCTCCATTCGTTGGATAAAAGAATTCTCTGTTCGGTTCCTTTAAGCAGAAGAGTTGGAAAAATAACTGATCTGTTTTAATCTGACCATCCCTCTCTGTTCATAAAGATTTCCTGTTTATTTCTTTTTAATCTGCGACGTTTAAATCTAGAAAGCAGAGAGTTTAAGCAGCAGGAATGACGGATAAAGGAGCGGTGAGGTGATGAGGCCGGCCTGCAGCTTCATGGTGACGTCATGCAGCTGTTACTTAGGGGATAGTAATCAATAATCTCTATCTGATCATAAATGTTGCTCTCCTCTCCATCTGTCCCTGCTGCCTTTCAGCCTCTCCTGGGGAAACGTTTCACTCTGATCTTCTTCATCGGTTTGGTGATGATGATGTTAAAGAGTGACAGCTTCAGAACAGACCAGGTCAGGATTGTTCTCCATGAGCAGCAGCTCAGCATCAGACTCTGGACTCGTCTGTTCCTCCTTCTTTCTCTGCACTGCATCTCCAGGAAACGAGGTCACACCACTGATCTCTGCTTATTCACTGGCTTTCTGATAGGCTGCTGGTAGAACACGGTGCTGTGATGTCACCAGCCGCCATATTGGTACTCCCTAGTTAGACCGGGCAATGTAAACAATCAGTGCGCTGCAGCATCAAACAACCATGATGTTCTCATTTTCAGGGGGAGTTA
>NW_015151854.1:120581-122016 GCF_000732505.1 Cyprinodon variegatus
CTCTGGGAAGAGGTTTCCCAGCGTTCAATGCAGGACCAGCAGGTTCTGCAGCAGCTTCTTCCCCACCACCATCACACTGATAACACCATACCAACAACATTGCATAATTGCACCATAGATATTAATGCTCTGAACTTCTAGATCTATGCGTTTTTCTCCCAGTGTTTCCATTTGATCACTGCTGAAGTTTATGGAATGAAAAAAGTTAATTTTCTGTCTGGAAAGCTGTGCTAAACGAGATTTGGTTTTATATACACTCTGTGTATAAAAAATGACAATAAGAGTTGCCTAAGTCTCTTAGTCTGAATATAGATCAGTGGGTCACACAGACAGAATGTTCTGTGCAGGAGAAGCGCCCCCTGTTGGTCTCTAATGGTGTTGCAGACCAATAGAAAAATATGTGGACAGAAAGTCGATTTGTGATTTAATTCTAGTGAAACCTTTTATTTTTCCCTCTCTTTGGAACTAAATGTTTGATGAACAGATGTTGCTGTTTTGATTGAAGGATTTAAAATATTTTTTAATAATTAGTATTGTAATAAAAAAATAATAGAAAAAAAATCCTGTTAGGTAAAAGGTCACATGATTCCAACATGATAATATATTTTAAACCGTATTACTAACCACGAACAAACATTACAGCCTCCAGTGAAAGAGACGGGGAGTACTTTCTAAAACATAAAGCGACTCTGAGCTGAATCCTCCATCCTGGCAGAGAGTCGCTGCTCTGCTCCATCTGAGGAGAACAACCATAGCTGCTCCTTTCAGCACCGCCTCTGTTCCCCCATCGTTCTGAGTTTATCAGGTTTTTCTACAAAGTCCCAAAAATGGATTTAATTCTGCAGTCAGTCTAAAAAATAAACATAAGAAAGAAACTGAATTATATAAAATTATCAATACATGTAAATATTAGTTTAATATTATTTCAAATATTTGAATGTAGATTTAGGTTTGCTTGTTTTATCCTTTGAGTATTTTATCTAAGGCTTATTTAATATAAAATATTCAGAGTAAAGGACATAAAGTTGCATATATATCATGTTCCTTTGGTGTCACATTGAACCTGTTATTATTATTGTTGTTGTTTGCGGTGGAGCCTCATGCTGGGAGCACTGTCAGTGACCCTAAGTGACCAGCAGGTGGCAGTACATGGCAGTGCATTTTCCTGCTCAGTGTTTGGTTCAAACTGTCCAATTCTGACATGTAAAATATTTAATAATAGAATAGATTCAACTTTAATGTCTTTACTCTGTCACAAGTACAGATTAAATAAATGTGGTCTGCATCTATCCTGAAGTGCTCTACAGGATATAAATATTTATTTACAGGGAATATGTATGTATGGACTATAAATGGTTTATATAAACAGAGAGTAATTGGAAGAGGCTATAAAATTAAATAAATATGGAAGCTATATACAGATTATACAGAAAAG
>NW_015151854.1:124544-126247 GCF_000732505.1 Cyprinodon variegatus
ACCCTGCAGAGCCCTGTAGAACCCTGCAGAACCTTGTAGAACCCTGCAGAGCCCTGCAGAACACTTAAGAACCCTGTAGAACTCTGCAGAACCCTGCAGAGCCCTGTAGAACCCTGCAGAACCTTGTAGAACCCTGCAGAGCCCTGCAGAACACTTAAGAACCCTGTAGAACCCTGCAGAACCCTGCAGAGCCCTGTAGAACCCTGCAGAACCTTGTAGAACCCTGCAGAGCCCTGCAGAACACTTAAGAACCCTGTAGAACCCTGCAGAACCCTGCAGAACCCTGTAAAAACTGCTGAACCCCGCAGAACTATTTAGAACCCTGTAGAACCCTGTAGGACCCTACTGAACTCTACAGAACCCTGCAGAACCCTGCAGAACCCCGCAGAACCCTGCAGATCCATGCAGAGCCCTATAGAACCCTGTAGAACCCTGAAGAACCCTGTCGAACCCTGCAGAACCCCGCAGAACTCTACAGAACTCTGCAGAACCCTGCAGAACCCTGTAAAACCTGCTGAACCCTGGAGAACGCTGCAGAACCGTGTAGAACACGGCAGAAACATGCAGAACCCTGCAGAGATAACGATCTCCATACAGGACAGAGAGCATCGCTGATCTTGAAGGATTTCATCAGTTGTTTTTATTTTCCAGACTGAGACGTTTCCAGTCATGCTGAGGTTCTTAGTGTGAATTCTTCATCTCTGTTCCGTCTCCTTACAGTCTGCCTCTGGACTCTCCAGAGCTCCATCATATAGCTTCTTTCCTTGTTCTCTCTGATTCATTTTCTTTATTAAATTCCTCTGTGGGGAGCAATGTTTCATTTTAAAGTCTGTTTAAAGCGCTCTGTGTGTGTGCTTAAAGTCTGAAACACTCACCATCAGCAGGACATTTTCCCGTGGGATGGGATGAATAGATGACTGCTGGAGGAATGAGGAGTCTCTGTTTTGCAGGGAAGGAAATCTGGCTGCTAGGAATGAATCTGTTTGCATCCCAATCATCCGTCTGGAGGGACGCTGAGGAATGGCTGATGATCAGACATTAACGTCCTTTCTGTGCTCTGGATTCATCTTTCCTCATCCACATTCTCTCCTTCCAGCTGAAACATTCCCGGATGTAAAGAAGGAGCGATGATTAACCCGTTTCCAGCTGTTTTTAGATCCTTTTTATGCTCACATTTTATTTTTGTAACTTTTTTTCTTGAAAACAGGCAGACAGAAAACAGGATTGAGAGAGGGGAAGGACACCCGGCCAGGACTGGATCCGGTTACAGCCGCACCGAGGACCAAAGCTTCTAACCTCTGCAGCTTCGCCTTGCTCTCACCCTGTCCAGCTTTATCTCCCACATGTCTCAGGTGGTTTCAGAACAAACACATTTTAGTGCAGAAAAAGATCTAATGAAAATTTACAAAGCAGCAGTTTTCAGAGATGTGTTTATTGGTTTGCTAATGTGAAGGTAAGGTGCTGTGAATGACATGGAGCTTCAGGCTGTGCTCTTTGGTGGAACTAATGGCCCAGAGGCCCGGTGGGCCCACCGCCTGCATCAGGAATCAGACAGCAGGCAGAGGGGACCCCATCCACAGACACTTCAACCGATGCTGCTGAACATTCTCAGTCATCCAGGTCAGTCATTTCAAAAAAGATTAATAATCAATCCACTGGACTTTGTTTCCAAGTTTGAAGAAGTTTCTCTTCCATCCAGGAAG
>NW_015151854.1:128997-130372 GCF_000732505.1 Cyprinodon variegatus
ACTTCCAAACATGCAGTCTTCTGCATGCTAGACTGGTTGGTCTTTTTTTTGGGTTATTGTGGAGTAACGTTAGTCTAACCGAAAGGTTTCTGCAGCTAGCACCGTAGCCTAGCATGAAGCAGCTGCTCTGAACCATCATTGCTCCAAATATGAAGGCTTTCCAATGAACTGCGAAGGTGGATTGAGTTTATTTTAAGCGTCTGCAGCAAAATTCCAAGTTTACTGTCATCAGAATGCACACCACATGACACCCCCCCTCCCTCCATCTTTCCCTGTCTCTCCCACTGTGCGTCTCCCTCTCTCCCCTTCTCCTCTGGCTCAGTGGTGTGTTTCCCAGAGATAAGACCTTTGCTCATTTCACACATGAGCAGAGTGCAGTTGGAAAAGTGTGTGGATACACCTGTGTTTGTGACTGTGTGCGTTGGAGGTTTGCACGCTTATGTATGCGTGGAAAGTTAGAGAAAAAGAGAGTTTCCTCCACGTGAAGCTGCCTCCTCACTTCTCCCGGCACTGATTGGTCGAACCTGCAGAGCCGTCTGACAGGAGCAGGAAACGACTGTCGAACTCCCTGCTTTCACTTCATTACATTTAGAAATACAGACCAAAGCGGATTCCAGTTCTGCTGCTGTATGCAAATCAAACGCAGTGCGCTGTCAGTAATAAATGTTATGCAATATCACGCAGCGGTCCGGGTAACCCGAGAACAGGAGGCCGACTCAGGCGTGGTGTCGGTCAGAAAGCAAAGTGGACGAAGCTAAAAAGCAGAAATAGGAAAACCAGATGAACAGTGCTGAGCTTTGCTGGTGGCTCAGAGAGAATCCGTTCATCATTCTTTTTTTGGTTTTTCAAATTAAAGCTTTTTCACTATTTGTTTTCAAAACAAAAGGGAAAAAAAACAGAAAATGAGCCGTTATCCATTTTCCGATTTTGTGCATAAAATCGAAAATGGAAAAACGAATAACCATCATTATCTTTTTTTTATTATTTGTTGACCTCAAGCAAGTTGAATGACCCTGATCTGATCCGGTTCAGGTAAAGTCTGCATGGAAACGCTGCAGGCAGCTCGGTAAAACAACAGACCGCTTTAGTTTAATGTCTCTAATGGAGGATCAGTGGAACTACCGCTGTTTCAGGAAGGTTAAAGCCATGCAGCGCTGCAGCAGGGAGGCGTTCAGGAATGCTCAGAGATTTCAGTGAGAAGATTCTGTGCTCATCGCCAACCAGGGTTAATTTCGTCAACCATGACGATGACAAAAATATTTTGTCAACGCTCCTTTTTCCTATGACGATAATGAGACGAAAACACACAAATATTGTTTCCAGAAAATTAAAATATGATGAAAATAAAAAAAGATTTTTGCCAACGAGACTAATG
>NW_015151854.1:130746-135860 GCF_000732505.1 Cyprinodon variegatus
TAATGGTTATAGAGTCAGATATGTGGCGGTAATGTTTGATTTATCTAAAGGTTTTATCTGTTACTGTGTAAATGAGTTTGGCTGTAATTTAAGGACAGATTCTAATAGATCTGCAGTCGCCATGATAAACACAATACATCCGAAGAGTGCAGCAGTTAGATAGGAACCAGGAACCAGGAACCAGGAACCTTGAATGTTCCTTTGAGTAACTGGCTTAATGAGAAACAGCCTCAGTGGCCTAAATGTTTTAATTGCACTAAAAGCTGCACAGTGAACGGCACCAGTTGGGCTCCTGAAGGCGATGCTTTCTGTTTACAGGTAATACTCTCTGACTTGATGCTATAAATATTTTTCCATCATATGTAGTAGAAAGAATGGTCTTATAACCAGTGTTCATGTAGTGTTCACGGAAACTGGATAAAATATCAGGTGTTTCTAAAAAAGAACTTTTAACCAATCTGATGATTGAATAACCTAAATACTTAGATTAATATTTATACATATAAATATATAGTTATGCTCGTCATTAATTCTTTATTGACGAGGAAATAAGGTTTTTGAATTAAAAAGGTGGTTTATTTTGTCAATAATATGGTTTTTAGCATTTTAGAGTCACAACAAGTGGACTTCTCTGCTTTTCAGTATTTAATTATCATGTAAAAAAACCTTTTTTATTTACAAAAAAAGGTTCTTTTAAATCAGTTTTAGACCTTAACTTATTCACATTTAATGCTCGTGACCTTTCATCTTTTGCAGCTTCATCTTTGAAAGGAGAAAGTTGCAATTCTATTCAGTTTATTTCTATAGCTCCAATCCACATCCTGTCATCTCAGATCACCTTATAGATCCAGATCAACCAGATTGGTTCCAAGTTTTCTATCTAAGGAAAACCAGCTGATATTGCTCCAAATGTGTGACCCATTGGAATATTGGAAGGTTTTTTCCACTTTTAGCAGACGTAGCTGTTCAGGATAGATGAAGGCAGGTTTTAAACCAAACCAGCGTCTAAATGATTCCTGTTTTAACACTGGGATGGTGACTATGGGGGAGGGAGAGGTGGAGCCAGCTGGCCACGCAGCCATGCAGCAGCCGTCCTATCCCCGTCACTCCAAGGTTTAAATCTAAATATCCCAGCGTTCATTCATAGAGCTCTCTGTCATTGTTGGGGTGAGCAGGTCTGATGGTCCTGCAGGAAAGTTCTTCTCTGACTCAGAGACATCGGCTAACAAGGCTGGTTAAGCTCAGACAGGCGGTTTAGCTTTAAACTATTGGATCGGTTTATTTTCCTCATGTGATGCCATCAGCCATTATATTCATTTTGGATACTGAGGAACGATTTCCAGGCTGATTAACTCTGAACATCGAGTTTAAACATCCAGAAAACAGTCAGTCAGGCTCTCAGCCACTTTGGATTAAATTACTTATTTGACTTTGGATGTTTCTTTTTTCTTGACATTATTTTATATCAACAGTTTTGTGATATTTATACATAAAAACAGTTATATATACACTATATGACTGTTTTCAATCGGTTAAATTAAACCTGTTTGGAGGTTTTCATACCTCCTGCTGACTGAATACTTGCTCCAGTAGGAACATTTTTTGATTTAATTTTGCCAGATGTAGCATTTATAGCTAAACCATAAAATGAACCCTCTGAGTGAGCGGTATTCGGCATCCCCACCCGGGACAAAGTGGCTTTTAATGCTTGGTTCATTCTCTTTTGCAGGGGGGCCCATGCATGGAGGGCCATGCAGGCCACAGGAATCAGAACCTTCTGACTGCCAAAGTGGTTCTGTTATCAATCTCAGAACCAGTCTCCGACCAACAGACTTTCTGCAACTTTTCTCTTTACAGGAAACTTTGAGATGCCAGAGACTGAAGACCTGTCCTGCTGCTGGGCTGACATGCTAAGCAATCCTGACCTCTGGAGGCGCTCCACATTTAAAAACGGAGATTTTGTGCATGGCTTTATATATAGATATTCACTGAGTAGAAGAATTTGTTTAGGGTGCTCTGACCCTCATATGAACCGACCGTCTTTACGGGTCATTGCTAAACTATGACCAAGAGTCTTTTAAACAAGTCAGCCAACTCCATTGGTTGAGGGCCTTAAGGCCTAAATAAGCTAGGTGGGCCTTACCTTGAACTGTTCCCCAAGGAACAATCACAAAAGGTTAAGAATCAATATGTCATATTATTAATATAAGATGTTATTTGACCAAATAATATTAAAATCACCTCTTGGATTTAGATTGTGAATTTCTTTGAACATTCGAATTGCCCCAAATTAGTTAAAAGTTAAATTAACCTCTTTCCAAACTTTGGTCCTCAAACCCTAATGTCCATCCTAACTGTGACATCATCAGTGATGTCAGTAATGCTTTACTTAGTAACGTCAGGCATTACTCTATTGTGACCTTTTTTAATGAAGCTCAAACAAACTTATAATTAGATTAAAATTCCTTATCAGTTCACTTTCCATTACTCTTGTCATGTTTGGCTTCAGGTGTCTAACCCACATGCAGAACACTCAGAGGCAGGAGAAAAGTTCAAAGATTTATTGTAAAGTTTAAGCACAATGAATGAACAGATCCAGAAGGGAATTAGTCTGGTCATGAGTGGGTTCTGAAAAGCACACAGAGTTAACAGATCCAGGACTGGTCACGAGTGGGTTCACTGCAGAGGGGGACAGAGGAGTTAGTGGAGGTCCAGGTAATTTGCAGGATGAGAGTGAGCAGGGCTGTACCTGTTCTGGAGTTGAGCTGAGTGGCAGAGGGGGGGAACCAGGAGCGAGAGGAGAGGCTGTCAGCAGGCTGAGGGCTAGGTGGAGGCAGAGCTTGGTTTGAGTGTTGGCAGATCACAGATTAGAGTTTCCCTTCCAGTTTCTTCTTAGAGCGGGCAGGCAGATCTTTGACAGGAATGATTCTCCAGGGTCCTTCAGAGAACGGACAGGCAGATTACTGACAGAGAAACTCTTCAGGGTTTCAGGTTTCAGGCAGGTTCAATCTAGGAAGCAGAGAAGAGAAAACAGATCAGGTTCAGGTTTTCAGGGAGTCAGAGGTTCAGACAGGCTGGTTGGCTCAGGCTTGCTAACCGTAACTGGCAAACACTCAGGCACTGGAGAGACGTCCTCTGCCTCCTTAAATACGGATCTCCTGATGAGCAGATGAGCGACAGGTGGTGCAATCAGCTCCGGCTCCAGGAGATCTCGTACGCCCTCTGGTGGAGAAAGTGGACAGACCTCCAGATCCCAACAACTCTATTTGGTCATTTTACTTTGAAAAAAACCCATGACTAATGGAGCATGACTTCTCTTAGTAACTTTCCGTCACCTAGGCTATGCCAGGAAAGATGCAACTGGTGACACACCTGTCATTAACAATACAGCAAAGGTCTTATCTAAAGATGACAATATTATAGTCATGATCTCAGCTCAGTCCTGTTCTCATTACTACTCATCTGATCCACCTATCAGTATATAACCAGCCTTCAGACCAAACATCAGTACCAGATTATTTAGAGCCATTGGTGAGATCTATTCCAGCATTGTGATTCCTGACTTCCTGCCTGTTCTGCCTGACCATGATCTGTTTGTCTGCCCGTTGCCTAACCTGGAACTGTTCCTGGACCTCGTCCTGGATCTTCCTCTGATGCTTCATTGGACTTCTGATCACCTGGCTCTGACCCTGGACTTTGCCCCAGACTGCGGCTTCTGGTTTTTCCTCCTGTTCCTCCTGCCTACTATGGTCTTCACGGCTCTGACCCTCTGCCTGACCACGGATCATTGCAACTCAGCTGGAGTTATTCCTTGGGACCTCCTGACCAGTGACAGGAACATCAGAGCTACTGTCCACCGGCTGAACCTAACCTCACGGTTCTTCCCAGACGAGGACTAAGAGAAAGTTAAAGACCATTACAGCAGATTGAGCGTCATGTCTGCTAGGAAGTGTGTTGGTGGTGGGCGTGAACGCAGGGAGGATCCATCACTCACCTTCTGACTCACCCTATGATGGGGATGAAGTCTGGAGGAGAACTGACGGTTTCCTCCTGTGAACCCCCTTTATACCAAAACGCTGCCAATACGCCATTAAACAGTAGCTGGAAGTTAGAAACACGTTCAGCGCTCGTCTGGAACACGGCAGATACGCTGATATGCTGGAGAGAAGTTCTGGATAAGTTACGCAGAAGTTACTCAGAGGTTTAGGATCAGCTAGACGCCACGACTGATGAGGAACTGACACTGAACGGATGTCAGCCATCAGATAACTGACCTGGAACTGATGGACCATGGATGGCGGGAAATTTGGAGCATTCTCAAAATTTTTCGACATACTTTGGCTTATTATGTTGAATGGAAGTTGTAGTGAATTTATTCATTACCTGTGCAGAATTATCTGTTTGACCATGATTTCAGCTCCATTAACACTTTAATTAGTTGTTCTATCCATTAGGCCGTGTGTTCATAAACATTATATGACAGTCCGAAAAATATCTGATTAAATTACATATTTACCACCCCTCCTCTGGGGTGGGCATTAAAACTAAAGTTATTGCATAATATATCTGCAGGGCACTACCAGAGAATCTAAGCAGAAACCAAGAAAAATGGCGGCCGCTGTAGTTCTGCTTGGGAAACCTCTATATAGCCCTAAATTACCACGCTCCTTTTTATATCCGAGTTCTGTTACTTCAGTTCCTAACAGAGAATAAATAATATATTTCATTATGTATGATATGCATGTCAGTATGTTATATCGTATCTATAATATGCGGCATGTAATAAACTAATTAGATACATATTTATAGATATATAGATGAAAAAAAATGCAGCAATTCAAACTGCGAGTCAGCTTAGAGCGAAGGACGGCGTGTTGATGACAGGAGAGGCAGCAGCGCCTCCAGCAGCGAAGACGAGTTTGACTGCAGGCAGACGAGGACCAAAGCTAGCTAAGCTACACACGCAGAAAATTATGCTTCATTTCATCACCAGTGACCCTCAGCGTAAAAATGTCACTTCTTTCCCTGAAACATCATAGTCAGGAAGGGCTTTGACAGGATCATCCTCCTCAGGTACTCCACCCATGTCACTGAGGGCCTACAGGGGGAACCGT
>NW_015151854.1:138553-147583 GCF_000732505.1 Cyprinodon variegatus
GCCTCTGGTTGGAATAGCGCAGTGACTCATTAAAGGACAAACTAGCCACCCTGGATGATCCTGAAACACTTGAGGATCTAAATTATTGATCCGATTGGACAACCGGATTCGAGCCCGCATCATGGAAAGGGGGATCAGAGCTTTTCCTCTCAAATTGTCATGATGGGTTTGGTTCCTAGCCCATATGCAGAAACACTCGGAAACAGGAGAAAAAGTTCAAAGGTTTATTGAATTAACAGGTCAGGGGGGTAATCAGATTCAGGACTGGTCACGACTGGTTTCTCTGCAGAGGGGGACAGAGTGGTTAGCAGTTATCCAAGTACGTTTGCAGGTTGAATGAGTGCAGGTCTGTACCTGTACAAAGGTTTGAGCAGAGCGGCAGAGGAGGGGAACCAGGAGGGTCCAGAGGATGAAGGCAGGCAGAGGTAGAGCTTAATTTCTGATCTTGCAGTTTCTGATCTGAGTCTCTCTTCCTGTTTCTTCTGAGAACGGGCAGGCAGGTTACTGACAGATTGACTTTCCTGGGTTCTCTTGTGATCAGACAGGCTTGTTTCAGACTGGGAAACTCTTCCAGAGTCTCTGGGTTCAGGCAGGTTCTTCCTGGGAAGAAGAGAGGACAAAAACAGGTTAGGTTCTGGTTCAGGTTTCAAGTGAGTCAGAGAATCAGACAGGCAGGTCAGCTAAGGTTTGCTAACCATAACTGGCAAACACTCTGGCACCGGAGTGTTGCTGTGCCCCTCCTTAAATGCTGGTCCCCTGATGAGCTCATGAGCCGCAGGTGTGGTAGTCAGCTGCAGCTCCAGGAGACCTAGAACGCCCTCTGCTGGAGAAAGGTGGACAGACCTCCAGATCCCAACAATGGTTTTGGTTCTGTTTAAGTTTTATCTTTGAGTTTTCATTGTTTTTTTCCATTTTGTGTTATACTAGTTATTTTTTATTGTATTTAAGTTCTTATGTATTTCTTGTTTGCCCTCTTGTGTCAGTCTCCTTCTCCTAGCTCCCTTCTAGATTCCTCTGTCCACACCTGCTCCCAATCTGCTGATTAGCCTGGTCTTTGCTTCTCTCTCCCATATATACACCCCTGTTCAGTTACTGTTTGCTGGTTCATCGTCATTTCTTTGTCCTGCCTGTGAGTATTCCTGGTTTTCTGGTTTTCAGTATTTTGTGGATTTATGTTTTTGGATTTTTTTGTTGCCACCTTTTATATTAATCTGCAAGAAAAAACCTTCAGCTTCAGTCTCTGCAGTTGGGTCCTCCTCTCAAACCTCCACCCCACCTGACACCCGGTTACTAATTATCATTCATCTTATCCATCTGCACCTTCTGCTTTATATAGGGCTCAGCCCAGCTATCGGGGCCAGATCATTGACGTTGTTAATTTGAGTTTCAGCTCATTATTTGTTTTTGTTTGAGATCTTTGCGTTTCTCTGTAGTTCATGTTCTCATTCTCGGAGGCCAGTGGTTAGAGAGGTTTTTTTTGTCTTGTCTTGGTGTTTCCTGAGCAAACCCTGTTCCTGTTTTGGCTCTGCGGATGGGGCTAGTTTAAAGTTCTGTAGTTTTCCTGATGTCGTGTCTTGTTCTGCCTCTGAACTACTGGGCTCACCTGTTTTCCACCTGGTGGTTTCTGCCTGAACTCACTGTTGGGCTCATGGAACCCTGAAACCTGCCTGAACGCTCTGTGGATTCCTGGAACCCTGGATCTGGCTGTTCCTGTTCCGATCGGAACCCCTGGCCAGGTTACGGACTCCTGGATCTCAGAACTGTCCTGTTCTGAAATGTTTGCCTGACCTGGCTCGGACTCCTGCCTGCTCACTGAAGCTGCAGCATAAGTGGTCACTTATCTGTGTTCATCCCAAACCAGAGTGCCAGTGATGGGTGGTGCCCCGCCTCCCTTCGCAGCTGCTGCAGATCCACAGTTCACTTCTGTCCTGTTTAGTTTAACCAAACCTTCTGAACTTTCCCACTGTCTGTCTCGCCTCGGTTTCTGGATCCTACATTCTTTTCATCCTCTTGGGAATTTGATGCATCCATCTCTGTGTATGAGTCAGAGCTGAGGGACCGTTTAAACAGGTAGAGCTATCAGAGGTGGGTGGACACTTGGTCTCATCAAGATCTCACACTTAGTTAAGATGAAGCGCTCTTACTGTGCGACAGAGATAGCAATGCAGTCGGCTTTTATTTTAAGAAATGTCAGCGCAGTTCATTATCGCTGTAGCTTCGGTATCCTAGCAATCATACACCCACATTAAACTCTGTGGTTGTTGTTTAATAACCAAATGGAAATGCAACTGTTTCTCCTCTGAGGAGAAACAAATTCTTCGTTTGTGCAGCAGAAGAATTTATGTAAATCCCTCATCATCATTTACAGCTTTTACTGGATTTCATCACATTTATTCTATAAATCTGAGGTATTGTCTTTACCACATCCATTATAGGTCCCTGTGTTTTTAAAGCCATTTCATTTGTAGGCAGAAATGTTGTTATTGAACAACATCTTTTTCTTTGGGCCTCAGTCATTGCTTTGTTAATCCAACATGTTTCTGAGGAGAGCCTTGGTCTTCTTCTGCTGGTCTCTCCTGGAAGCTCTTCTTCTAGCGGTCAGCACTTTGTTTCATGATTTGTCACCAAAGTCTTCATATTGATCAATGAACCATGTGTCCCCCTCCTATCTACACAAGTTTCCTCTGTTTTCTACAACTCTACCCAACAATAAAGGTCTGAGGAACTTTTGGATGTTTAAATCATTTTTTTGTGCTGACTATTTTAATCAATCAGAGCAGCAGATTAGTTAAATCCCTATTCTTTGATGACACATGTTAATAAAACTGCCAGCAGATAACAGTAATTAGCTCCTAGTGGTTCCAGCTCCTCACTAGGGAACGCACTGTCGGAGTGAGGTCTGCCTCACCATGAGCCTCTACATGCAAAAGATTCATTTGGTTTTTAATTAGAGCGCAGCCTGGCTGATGCACCAACGGCTGCTTTCCCTGCATCCCTCTCATTCCATCCCTTCCTCCTCTGTCATATTAGCATAAGTAATTAGAGATTCCTGTTTGCATGCATGGTCCCGTAGTTTCAATGGAACATGTTGATCTCTTTTGATGCCTCTATAGTTTGAGGCTGCCTGACATGTACAATTAAGATAACAGAGCAGAGGGGTTGAGAGAGGGGGGGTGCAGAACCTCCAGTGTTCTCTCTCATTATGTCGAGGACTTTCTAATCTCTCAGGAGAAATCCGAGGTATAGAGAGGAACTCCTACATGTTAAAGCTGGAGGACAGACAACAGCACTTACTGTAAGCATGAATGCCCCACTGATGGGCGGCTCCAGGCCTTTGATTGACTGATTAAATAAACAACAACAAACAAACATCTGTAGCTTCCTCTGTAATAACTTATCTAACACCCCCTTCCTACTGGCCGAAAAACCCATTTAAACTCGGGAACAATGAGCTTTTAGTGGCAGTAGGAACAGCTCACTGTTCGACTCGGTAAGCGACCCGCGTTAAAATCTCTGATCAGCAAGTTTTGGGAACACCAGAGTTGCTAATTTACGTGATACCATTGGACGCAGCGTACGGACGTCGACACGCCGCGCCAGTAGCTTCTGATCTACCAAGCAGAATCAACTCTTTCCATTGGATAAACATGGAGCAGGAGAGGAATACAGACAGATGATAGAGAGAAATAATAAAGCACACTGGCTACGCCCTGGCTTCCTTCCATGCTGCTCTCCATTGTTTACTTTCCTGATTTCTGTTGCACTGATGACATCATTAACACTAACCACGTGTGATGATGTCACCAGACATGCAGCTGCCAGCGAGGGGTTAGACCAGCTTTATAGCCAGTGGGAATGGAGCCAAGCACCAATAGTGGGTCGACCCGTGTTTGAAAAACCAGCGTTAACCCGATATTTTCAGTAGGAAAGAGGCTTAAATGAAAAAAAAGAGACAGCTGCTTCAAAAGCTGGAAGAGATGACAGTAATTAGCAGACATAAGGGAGAAAACCGGGAGTCCAGCTTGTTTCCGCTAACAAGGCTTGGCTAACGGCTAACTGCAGGCAAACAGTAACCGTAGGTGGCTTTCATCTAGTTCAGGCCAACGAAAGAGCGATAAGATGAGGGGGAAAGAATCTGGCTGTGTCACTCTGGGAAGGTTCCTGTTCATGAGACAAAGATCCATTCTGCAGGAAGTAACTCAAGATGGCCGTAGCCCCGTTCTTCACACAGCATCAAAAACAGCCACATTACCAGGAAACTAACTGTTTACATCATAGCTCCGTACCGCTGGTCCGACTCTTGTTAAAGAGCTGATTTTCCTGGCCTGGCGGAATAGCCCAGATTCAGGACCAGCAGGTTTAAGGGGAGGCCAGTTCATTTCAAAAGCACATTTTCAAGAATAAGAAAAAAGCAAATATTTGCACATAAACAAAAAATGAAAATGCAGACATACTTAAACTAATGTAATTTATCCTACAGTTAAATTAGCGCAGCCAAATGTCGCTCTAAAGAAATAGACTTTAAACCTTAATTAAAGGCGACGTAGATTCTTGGATTAAGGCCTGGTTGGGTTGCCTACTTCAAGGCGCGTCTCAGCACCTGTACGCTTTTCTAAGAGTTTGTTCCAGATTATTAGATGTTAAGAAAAACCTGCTATTTCTCCATGTCTGGTTGGGGACATGCAGAGCAGACTTGAGCCAGAAGATAAAGCAAGGTGTGAACAACCAGTGGGGGTGGGGGGAGGGGTTGATCTCAGTTGTAGAGCTGCTTGATCTCCTTCTCCACCTGCCTGCTCTTGTTCTTTCCAGGTGGACCTCCATCCTCACCTGTCTGTAGGTTTGTAGGGGCCGCGCTGTAGGGGCCCTTATTGCCTGACTTGAGACATAAAGAAGAAAAGATGAGACAGATGGTGACTGCATGGCCGGATGTATCTGACTCCTGCAGATCTGTGGACCTGCACTGGAAACACAAACTACAAATATGTAAAAATTTCTCAAATTAAGTGTATTTACACTTAATTTGAGTAAATAAATCAGAGAGTTTGCCAATGGAATGAATATTTTCTCTCTTAAAATAAGATAATTAGATAATATGCACTTGAATCTGTGTATTATTCATTCTTTTGTTTTCAAAACAAAAAGGGAAAAACTGAAATGAGCCATTATCCATTTTCTCATTTTGTGCATAAAATCGAAAAAAAAAAAAAGGCTCATTATCTTTTTTATTTTTATTTTTATTTTTTTTTATCTCAGTAACCCTGACCTGATGTGGTTTGATGTAAAGTTTGCTTGGAGACGCTGGAGGCAGCTCCTAGCAACCCTCACCGTGAGCTGCCTCTGGCAACAAGCCCCGCCCAGAACCGCTTCTTCTTTGTCTCTGTGTTGCCCTGTGATGGACTGGAGACCTGTCCAGGATGGACCCCGCCTCTCTGTCCAGGGTGGACCCCGCCTCTCTGTCCGGGTTGGACCCCGCCTCTCTGTCCGGGTTGGACCCCACCTCTCTGTCCAGGGTGGACCCCCCCTCTCTGTCCAGGATGGACCCCGCCTCTCGTCCATTGACTGCTGGAGATAGACACCAGCAGCCCTCGCGGCCCCACTTTGGATAAACCCTGTTAGAAAATGGATGGAAAGTTAGCTTACCTGCGTTAGCAACGTCAGAACACTGCAACATAAGTTATTGCTTATAAATCGATCAAAGTTCGAATGCAAAACATTTCAAAGCAAAGTGACGTCAAAGAGGTAATATTTCTCAGGATGGGGGGGTTTACAGGAGGGGGGCACTGATTAATGTTTTTAGTTTCTTTATGTTTATATTTGATCCTTTTCTGATTGTTCTGTTTTGGTTCAATGGTGAATTTAGTTTAAATATAAAGCATGTTTCATGCATCAGTGGCACAAAGAACGTTAAATAAAATCAATGATATTTCAATAAAATTGAACACAGCTGCAGTGCTAGGTTACATGACTTTGATTATTTAATTTAAGAAGTTAAATTATGATTTTATATACGGTATGTCCATAAATGTGTTGCATGTGTGTTGATATGAATGAGAACAGAAACACAGATATTTTCCTGACCTGAATCTGAACATCTGCCAGAGGTCCATGAAGAAACTAATTGAAAACAACGAGGCCATATTTTCCCGATCGGACGGTGATCAGATGCCCAACCAGCCCAGCCACAAGTTCAGGTTGCATCACAAAATCAACTTTAGAGAGGTGATGAAAGAAAAGTTCTCGCTAAAACACATTTTTTCCTTCCTGTTATTCTCTTTGTGGAACATTATCTGCAGAAGTATTCTGTGTGCTGGCAATCCCTGCACAGTAACCATCTGTCAATCAGAGGCGTAGCCAGAACATTTTTATGAGGGTGGCCAGACAATAACCAATGTGCACTGAAGGGTGGCCCAAAGTAGACAGGCACCAAAACCTCACGGTCAAATTTATCTTTTGTTGCTCACGTTAACTTTTCTGTTTCTATATTTCCTTCATTTTCACGTAGCTTTTTTTAATGAAATTAAAACTTAAAAAATAAATATGGTTGATTTTACCCACGGCCGTCATTTTGACGGTTCTATTAGTTACATTATAAATTCTTCCCGCGGGTGATTGACGTTCGGTAATGTTGCCTAGCAACGAACATTCTACGAAGAACTCTTTGGCTAATACGGAAAAATGGCTTTCAGAAGAAATATAACAGCAAAACGGGCTTTAGAAATGCTTCAAAATATTGATGATAGGGATTCGGGCGGAGGAGGAGAGACCGATGAGCAGGACTGGGGAGGAAGCGGCTCAGATTCTGACAGCGAGTCTGAGGGTGATCGCTACCCACAGGAAAATGCAGACGTATCAGTGACCCATCAGACAATAGTAAAACTTTTGTTCAAGCACTGCCCACACCTAAGCCGGTCCACATCCACCCAAAAGCCAAACCAGAGCCCGTAGTCGACTAGAACCACACACAGGTCTGGGTGGGTGTGTCGGATCAGATGATTAGAAAGGATTCTATAAAAGCTCTGAAGCGAAGGTGACCTGTGGCTGTAATTTATAATCTCCTGGAAATATCAGCTATAAACGCGTTGGTTTTGTTCAGGAGCTGTTTGATTGTGACTTTTTCACGTAGAGATTTTATCCTTGAACAGTTGTGGGCAAACTGCAGGTTTCCAGCCCCTTTTGGCGAGGCACAGAAAACAGCGCCAGGTGCTTCAGCGCTGCACAAAAAAAACGCTTATGTTGCATCTGTCATAAATGTGAAACAGTGGTCTGCGGGAAATGTTTGGGGGGAATCAATCAATTTCTGTAAATAACATTATCATTTCAAACTTTGAACCTGTGTAGTGAAACAGTCTGACTCTACCCGTTTTAAGGTTTACATATCCACAATGGGTTTATATCGCACACTAGAACTATCTCAGTTGATGACATCATTACTATTTATACGTTCCATTGGGAAAAAATGTCACCCGTCAAATTGACGGCCAGTGGGAGTTCTAGTATCAGAATTCTGGGAGTGTTAATACATGAAAAATGTAAATGTTTTGAATGTTCCACTTGAGAGTATTACGGTTGCCACCATCTGTATTAGAGAGAAATAAATGGTAGGGGTGGCCAATGATTGGCTAAGGGTGGCCATGGCCACCCCTGGCCCCCCCATATAGCTCTGCCCCTGCTGTCAATGCTCTGCTTACAAAATTCTTTATCTGTCTTTCAATCTACAGGTCCAGTAGATGAGCTCATGTTTGCAAGCTGCTGCAGCAGCCTGATCGGGTGAGAGGCTTGCATTGTGGAGTGGAACAACAGCCGCTGCCTTTAGCGTCGTGCTGTGGACTTGGAGGCAGCATCCATGAGCTGACAGGATTCTCTGAGGCCCAGCCTGCACTGGACAAGCTGATGCTGCCTTAATGTTTGTCTGTTAGAGTGACAACCAATGTTTTTTTATACAGCCCAATATTAACGTTTTTGTTGTTTTATAAATTTTAAAAATATTGAGTTTTATGATTCAGCATCTAATATTTCAGCGTAAAGCAGTTTTTCAGTTCTTCTACATTACAAGTTATTTTGTTGTTTGCAACCTGTTACATTTATCTCACGTCTTTCAGTAACAATAGTAGAACTAGCGAGTCAATAGCAAGTCAGCGAGGATCCCAGCTCCTGTTCATACAGCCATGGTGCTTCAGCAGCAATAGGAAACTGCTCTGCTGGAATTCTTGTAGGGCATCTTACAACTGCAAGTTGATTTGGGATCCCTCTGCCTAAAACCGGTAAAGATTTTTATTTTTTCAAATTTTTTTCATTCTAGAACAGTTTCATTCAGTTGTTATAAAACGATATACATACAAATATGACCACAACTTTCTGGCATTCTATGGGCACTGCAGGAATGCACAACTCTGCCGAGTCCTATCTGACTCATTGAGAGGCCAGGGCGGACACATTCAATTTGTTAAGGTTCTGTTTAAGGGGGTAGTTTACCCCATTATTGACCTCTGGCAAAAAAAAACGGAGAAACAGAAAAAACACATGCTTGTTTTGTTTTTTCATTTTTGTTTTGAAACGAAAAAACCAAAGAAAGAACCATACACGGATTATATTTTTCCATTTTTAATTTTTGGTTTTAATATGAAAAAAAAAAAAGAACGAATGACACACGGATTGACTTGAAATAAGACAATGTAATTGTGTTTTCATTTTTAAATGTAAATGATCTTGTTCCAAAATGGCAAAATGTCTCTTTTACCTCCCAATTCAAGAACAAATTCACTTATTTTAAGAAAAAAATGACTCATCTAGATTTTGATTTTATCCAGTGTGAAAGCGACTGCAGATGGGGGGCGGGGCTCCGCCCAATCACTGACACTCTGGTTTAGCAGTTCAGTCCATCCTCTCAATCACAGGCAGGATCAGCCGATGCACTGCCAACGAGAAGCTGCTCTGAGCCGCCCAGAATGTCCCCCATGCAGCAGGCAGAACTCTGATCCAGGACAGGGATTCAGATCAGACTGGAACATTCCTGGAATCCAGGAGTCTGCA
>NW_015151854.1:150033-151436 GCF_000732505.1 Cyprinodon variegatus
CTCTTCCTGGTTTTTCTCTTCCTGTTTTCCCTCTTCCTGGTTTCCCTCTTCCTGGTTTTCCTCTTCCTGGTTTCCCTCTTCCTGGTTTTTCTCTTTCTGGTTTTCCTTCGGTTTTGCAGCAGCTGTTGTGTCTTTAGCAGTAAGGACAGAAGCAATCAGCCGGTTTGGACCCAGGAAGGAGTAGAAAGTAGATATCTGGGCTCAAATCTGAGGAGTTTAAATAAAATACTCATTCTACAGATACTGAAAATTCTACTTCAGTTCAGTATCTATACTGAGTTGCGTGGCCCGTTTGGCAGCGTGCTCACTCTGCCTGAAACGGTTTAGGGTTAAATTGTTCAAATTGTGATTTTCAGTTTGCTTGGCTTTTATTAACGTTGCTTAAATGAATGAGAACATGTAGAAATGATCATTGAAAGAAAGACTGACGATCGGGGAAAACTTAAATATTTTCTCTCAACATCACACTTAACGTCTGAATTCATTTCCTCTGATGTTTCTTTTTTTCTTGCCTTCATTCAAATATTCTCATGCAGCGAAGCTGGATGGCAAACACGACCCTGTAATTGGTGCATAATTACATCCCTGCTCTGCAACTTTTCGCCCTCGGCTCCACTTGATTCTTTACCTGTCATTACATATGGAGAGCTCCGAGCACAATGGCCTGGCTTTGGAAAAGCATGGAGGAGTGGGTAATTGCACTCGTCTTTGATTACCTCTCGTTTTGAGCGAGCCTGTTCAATAGCCATTACATGCAGACACTCCTCTGGTCGCTGTTTAATGGCCCCTCTCCCCATTTTCACTTTCACAACAAATGCCTACCGCTGCTAAGCTCACAAAGGCTGAGCTTCAACACACCACCGCTCTCGCCTTTCCCTCGCCGCTCCTGATCGATCAACAACAATCAGAAAAGGTTGGCTGCACCCCTGTCCCCCCAACACACACACACACCTTCACTTTGTGATGCTACTAAAAAAGCTAATGGGGACCAAGTTTCATTGAAGAGTGTTCTTAGTGCTTAGGGTTAAATCAGGTCAGCAGAGCAGCAAGCAGAGTTTTCCTGCTCCTGAAGGCCGGCAGGTATTTCAGCCTCTAGCTGCTGAGGTTCCCAGGCTTCCTACATAACTAGAGTTTTCTCTATCAGAAACAGACCTGTAGGCGACAGGAAGTGGCGTTTACAGAGAACTATGTCACCATCACTCTAAAGTAGATGAGTTAGGAACTCAGTTTTCTTCTCCTCCAAAGGACTCAGTCTACCTGGACATGGTCCTTCGAAGGATTTGAAAATTAGAAGGCCAGAAGAGCTTGGCTTTTCCAGCCCTGTCCGACTGCCACCACCCCCACTCTGTCGCCTAGCAACAGTGACAGATGCACAAACCAGATCAGATCAGGACCGTGGTCAG
>NW_015151854.1:154115-155430 GCF_000732505.1 Cyprinodon variegatus
TTCTTTTTAACACTCTGGAGGTTTTCCTCCCTCCCTGGTTTCCTTTCTTCTCCATCTCCATGTCCTCTGCAAAGGAGTCTGAAGCTTCCAGTTTAGCCTGTCTTCTCTCCACCTCGTCACTACCTCTGATTGCTGCTGTCTCCAACTCATTGATACATTCAACCAGGCTTCTGCTTTATTCCCCTCAAGCACTATTGACCCATTACACTTTTTGATTATTTCTAATTTTACTTCTATGCACTAATCCTGACCTCCTCCCCAGAGTTCTCTCCATCAGCTGTGTCTGTGATTTTGCCTGCATTAATGAGTCAGAACCATTCATTGTGACAAAGGGCGTTCCCTCTGAATCCAGATGGTAGGAGTATCTGAGAGACTGGTGGCTTAATTGTTCTCTATCACAACTAAACAGAAAGTAGGAGATCATTGTTAACATTTAATGTTTGGGTAACTGCTGTGTGATACTCTGAAAAAGTCACGGCTCTCCTGACAGCATGATAAAGCTCCTCTACAGTTTGTAGCAGTAATCCTCTGCATAAAGAGTTAGCAGTGGGTAACAAGAGAAGAACAGAGCAGTGTTCAGCATGCAGAAAAAGGGCATTTTCTTCAACTAGTCAGTGTGTTTCGTCAACGCCGAGCTCTCTTATCAGAGAGTGTCAGAGGGAGAGCGAGGAGCTCAGCTAATCCAAAACAGCTCTTCTCAGCTAATCTCAAATGAGATGGAAATCCAGGCGATTCACTCGGCCAAAAAACACGCTGCCTCTGTCATGTAAGACCTCGCCTTCCGGGGGGTTGGAGCTTAAAATCATTTGCAAATATCGTGAACAGAAAAGGGGGAAATATTTAAAATAGAGACTTAAATAAGTCAACAGCTATCATGGCAGAAAGCACCAAATTCAGGCTCTATTTTATATTTATCTTTCTCTTGATAATGATCTTATCTCCCAACATTGACCAAATATTCAGGCTGTTTTAACCCCTAAGGAATGTAAGCTGCAGCAATTAGAGTTTTTCTTTATAAATTATGTGAAACAGAAATCAGACTGATCCCTCACAATTAAAGCAATACACTTCTCCACCTTGTTGGTTAAAAAAAAACTGTCATTTTGTTGGAACGGTCTTCAGAGAGGCCCAGCATGAAGCTGCCTCAAACCTACTGAGCAAAGAACATAGAAATAGCAGTCATAGATTACTTACAAGATTTCCTTTAATAGAACGACACAAAGTATTGGATCATTTTCAAGTGGAAATAAAAAAAAAAAAACAAATTTTAGAAGTGTTGAGTATATGTATCAAAGCAAGAAAACCTCTTCTTTTT
>NW_015151854.1:158233-158922 GCF_000732505.1 Cyprinodon variegatus
GGCCCTGAGTACGGCCCAGACCAAGGCCCTGAGTACGGCTCAGACCACAGCCCTGAGCATGGCCCAGACCACGGCCCTGAGTACGGCTCAGACCACGGCTCTGACCATGGCCCAGACCAAGGCCCTGAGCACGGCCCAGACCACGGCCCTGAGTACGGCCCAGACCAAGGCCCTGAGTACGGCTCAGACCACGGCCCTGAGCATGGCCCAGACCACGGCCCTGAGTACGACCCTGACCACAACCCTGAGCACGGCCCTGACCATGGTCCAGACCAAGGCCCTGAGCAGGGCCCAGACCACTGCCCTGAGCACGGCCCAGACCACGGCCCTGTCCATGGCCCAGACCACGGCCCTGAGTACGGCTCAGACCACGGCTCTGACCATGGCCCAGACCAAGGCCCTGAGTACGGCCCAGACCACGGCCCTGAGCACGGCCTAGACCACGGCCCTGAGCACGGCCCAGACCACGGCCCTGTCCATGGCCCAGACCACAACTCTGAGTACGGCTCAGACCAAGGCCCAGACCACAGCCCTGACCAAAGCCCAGACCACGGCCCTGACCCCAGTCCAGACCACGGCTCTGACCATGGCCCAGACCAAGGCCCTGAGTACGGCCCAGACCACGGCCCTGAGTACGGCCCAGACCAAGGCCCTGAGTACGGCCCAGACCACGGCCCTGAGTACGGCCC